>NC_056737.1:68565528-68815528 GCF_019279795.1 Protopterus annectens | reverse complement strand
CTCTTAGCTTCTATCAGAGACCATTTAATTCCCTCAGGGTGACCAAATCTGAAGATTTAATGGAAGTAAAAATGGTTCAGAATCGTTCACTTAAGAGTGTGTGCTTTTTTAGCAGTAATCATTTGTCCTGCTAAAGCCTGTCTTGTTTGGTTGATCAAATGGTCCATTTTCTAAGGAAGCCTGATGTAAAATGAACTTGCTCAGAGTTACTCCTTCAAATATACTGCAGAATTAAGTATTTGGATGTAAGCTCGTATTTATTTAATATGATGGTGGAGGTGTGGATTCATTAATTGACATAACATTGAAGTTATCAACCTATTTGTCTGATATTAATGTGGCGGTCAGTTAATTACCATCATTGCAATTACCTTCTTGTATCACGTTAATGGATTCTACCTCCAGCTGAGTTGGTGTATTTGTGAATGCTGTCTGAACTGTGATCACATTGTATCAGTTGATAAGATAGGTACATTTCTTAAAGCTTATAGAGACCTTGGGAAGGATGTCCTGGTTATGAGATAGTGCTGCCAAGTAGAGAGTCACTAACTCATGGGACATAATCTTGTTAAATATACAGCACATCTGACCAATCTACAATAGTTAGGCACCTTCCTGTCCTGTTGTACATCTGACCTAAGATCAATACAAAAGACTGTATGATGACACTAAAGGGATGTATGAATGTGAAAGGCCTTAGAACTTTTTTGCTGACAGTCCATGAGGCAAGAATTGGTCATGATTGTGGTCCGTCAACTGTATGACATGTTCTAGCTACATTCTTTAAGGGCAGCAAAGTTTTCCATTGGGAAAACTTCCACTCTTTTTTTCTGATAATTACCACCATTTTATGTCATCTAAGAAACGGAAATGCAGCTGCATTCAGAAGATCCCGAATTGGGATAGCAAGTGTATTTTTTGTGTAGGACCAGAACACAAGTTTACCAGTCATTTGTACCCAACACTATACATACATACTCATTTACCATCCTCAACTTATATTTGGAAAACAAACATCTTTTGGTTCTTGTACATACTAGTATGATATCTGAATTGTCTTCCTCGGTCATCCTCCTCAGACAAGGAAATAAATCTAAGAAGTCAAAAGAAGACTGAAATGTACCTGCCTTTTTCTCTCAGTTGGAGTCTGATGTCTTTGTTGAGGTGAGTGATAAGCCCAAGGACTGCCCAGAGTCTTGGTCTGATCCTGTTGTCAAGACTCCTTTGGAGTCCAAAAAGACACATATAACTGTTGTGTCCCTTTCAACTAGTCAGACAGATGATAAAGCTATAAAGGAAGAACCAAGGCTAGTTATTTCTGAGAGATCTGGAGGTCTCCCTCAAAGTCTAGTTAGGGAAACACATACCAGGGACATTCTTGGAGGTCCATCCGGGGTTTTCTGTTCCTGATTATTTCTTCTGATACTCCAAACAAAAGAAAGCCAAAAAACAAGTCTTTGCTTATGCTAGCCCAGCAAGAGTGGTTTAACTTTTACAGGGACTATTTAATGCCCCCTCAGTTTTACTCTTCTTCTGCTACTGCCTACAAAAGAGAAAGGGAGTCATCTTCTGAGGAAGAATCTTCTTCAGAATCTAATTCAGAACCTGTGGAATATTCTTCCCAAATTTATTCATCCACAGGTTTGGAGTCTGATGATGCTTTGTCTTCAGACTTGCCTCAAGAGGAACTTTTTGGTGATACCATCCATAAAATGATACATCATTTTAACTGGGAAGACAATTCTCTGAATCATAGAGGAAAAATTACAACTTTGTCTGCACCTTTAACTCTGGAACCTCAGCCTACTCATACTATAAAGTCTCCAACTGTCTTAAGTATTTATAAAAGAACCCATCCTCTGACCCAGTTGTTATTTCAGTGGAGTTAGATAAAGCTTCTAAACATCTTCTCTCTTCTAATGCCTTACCAAACAACAAAGATAGCAGGGCCATGGACAGGTTTAGAAAGAAGTTATGTAATTCTTCCACCTTGCCTTTTTGTGCTATTAGTTATCAGAGCCATATGAATAGATATGTTCTTTCTATTTTTGATGATATGGCTAAATTAATTTAAATCCTTCCTGACTCTGACACTAATAATTCATTTGTAAAACATGCTCAGTTCTGCCACAAAGGTGGCAAGACATTCCATCAAGTGTAGATATGATGCTGTTAATGGCTTCTCTAGAGCATCTGATACAGGACCAGTCATTAGTAGATATTCTTGGCTTTACCTTTAATCTTTACCTGAATATATTAAAGCTAAATTTTCGGATAAGGGCAACTTGTATCTGAAGAAAACTGATGAAAATCTGGAAGGTTTTGTTTAACAGTATTTTAAGAGGAGGAGAAGTACCACTATCCTGGAAGAAAGCAGTGGTACCTGTAATACCTAAAGAGGGTAAAGATCCATTGTATCCAGCTTCATACAGGCTCATTTCAATACTAAACCATGATTATAAAGTGTTTGTCTATAATGGCTAAAAGTATGACAAAAATAATGCCAAAACTGATAGATATGGATCGGTGTGGTTTTGTGAAGGGAGGCAAACATTTGACAACATTAACAGAACATTGATGATCCAGAGGGAAGCAGAATATAAGAAAATAGCATTATTGTTGTTGGGTCTTGATGTAGAGAAGGCATTTGACAGAGTAAGCTGGGACTTTATGAGCAAGGCAATGGAAACATTTGCATTTCCTGAAAAAATTATAAGGTTGATTAGGAGAATATACGAGGGATCGGCAGAAAAAATTAAAGTGGGTGGAGTCCTTTCTGATAATTTCTGCTTGAGCAGAGGGTCCAGGCAGGGGGTGTCCTCTTTCCCCTTTGTTGTTTGCATTATATTTAGAACCATTAACAAAGAAAGTAATGGACTCAGAAATTCACGGATATAATTGGTATGGTAGTCAAGAAAAGCTGGCTTCATTTGCAGATGACATTATTTTGTACCTGAAAAACCAGAAAAAAAGACATTAAGTGTTGTGGAACATTTTGAGACAGTTTCATATCTTTTCGGGATACAAAATTAGTGAAGCTAAAGCAAAGGTAGTAGCAGAAAATTATGTACCTGCACATGAACTGGTGCAGGAGTGGGGACTTGATAAAAATAAGTATTTAGGAGTATGGATTAAAAATGATTCTAGTGTGGCAGCTAAGGATATGTAGGAAGAGGCTAAACAAAAGATAATACAAAAACTGAGAAAATGGAAGCTGTGTTATTTGAATATGGATAGTAAGATACAAGTGGTTAAAATATTTTTAGTCCCTTTAGTCTTATACACAGGTTTTTTTTATCAACCAGAGGAGAAGTTGTGGGTAGCAATTAATAAAGAGCTGAAGGAGTTTATCTGGGAGGGGAAGATGGCAAGAGTCAGATGGGATAAGCTGATTGTTCTAGTAGGACAAGGCAGATTGGGATTACCCAATTTGAAGGGGTATTTCAGGGCTACTAAGTTAAGACTCCTATACATAGCAGAAGTAGAAAACTAGAATTCAAAGCAGAAAGGGATGATGATGAAATAGGGGAACACTCAAGAAACAAGGAGAGACTGGGATTTTGGATGCAGGCCTTTAAGGAGAATAACAGTAATTATACAGTATATTATATACATAAAGTAGCAAAAAGTATTCTACAAACTAAACCAACACGGGAATGGTGAAAGGAGATTCTGCTGATAGGGATGACTACAATTAGGGATACAGACAGTAGGCAAGAGGGGACCAGAATTTATTGGAGAAAACTGGCAAAGGAACCAAAGTACTGGGATCAAATAACTAGAGAAGAGAGGAAGATGATAGAATGGGAAGACGCCAGCAACTTATTTGGACTGCAGGTTAGTAATTGGGAGAGTTTTTAATAGAATCTTGAACAGAAGCTGTAATTAAAAATGAATAATTAGTAGAGTATATAAAATTGCATGATAACTATAAGATTAAATCAAAGGAGATTAGAAAGGATTGAGAAGAGAGACTGGATAAGCAATTCACAAAGAAAGAATGGGAGGATATGTGTATGTCTGCCAAATATTCAACAAAATCTAGACTATTTAGGATTTTTGCCTAGAAATGTTCACATACATATTTTTATACCCCAAGTAGACTCCAGAGAGTTTTTCATCAGGCAGACAGCAAGTGTTAGAGGTATGAAGGGGAATAAGGAGGTAATTGGGAACATATTTTCTGGAAGTGCAGTGAGTTGGCAGACTTTAAGGATTCCCTACGGGATGCACTGTTGGAGATGCTGGGTGGACAGATTGGTCTGAATAGGGAGATGACTTTTCTGAGCTGTGATACATAATCGGAATTGCTTAGACATGGTAAGGCCTTGCTGTGTCTAATAGTGGTGGCAGCCAAAAAAACAATTACTAGAAAATGGAAATCAAAATCTAAATCAACTATACTGGAAGTAGTGAATATAGTAACAGAGATAAAACAACTGGAATTGAGATCTTTAGAAAAGGGTAGAAGCAAACTGCGTAGGAAAAATAGGAATAGTGGGATCAATACATACAAGGGAGGAATGAGGTCTAAAAGGTGGCAGGACTTAAATGAACTGTGTAGTGTTTGAGTGAGAAAGATTGGGTAGATTTTAAGTGATGTATAATGTTCCAACTGGGAGTGTGTCAGTATGGTTTGTGATGTAAAATGCTTGCGACTTGAATTGTGTCGGTGTGGTTTGTTTTCATTTATTTAAATGTATGTTTGCCTGTGAAGTAAGTGATGGTTTAATAAAGATGTTTCTTGTTTAAAAAATGCAGAAATTGAATAATTGATGTAATATTGCTGAGATTATATGATAATAGCAATATATGTGAAGTATAATGTTTATGTTAATATAGTTTGATTACTTTTATATGAATATTAATTTGCCTATGTCACAAGTGATAATTCAATAAAGGTATTTGAAAAAAAAAAGGGCAACTTGTATCTGCTACTGAAATAGTGAAGAACTTAGAGGAAAGGGAAAAACAGTGCAAGGTTTTGCATGTTTTTTTTTTCCTTTTCTAATCCCTAAATTCCAAATGAGCTACCCCAAGCCGTATCACTTTTCCCACAAAAACATCTCAGCAAAAATGAAAAAACTCCAACAAAAAAATGGCAGAAGACCACCAAGTCTGATTTCAAAGGGTTCAAGGATCTTTTCCAGACAGATACCAATTTCTGACAGTCTTCCTCCACTGTTTCCCCATCCAACCTGTCAAGGAGACTTTCTTCCTGTCTCCCACTCTGGAAAACAGTAACACACCTAGGAGATTGTGGTCATAGAAAGGAATGGAAACAGACTTCAGTGGAGTTCCTCACTATTCTCTGTGGAATTCTTTAGGTCTCTTCTAACCAGAAACGCTTGATACTTCCACTCCTTTCTGATTTCTTCATTTAGGGAATAATATAACCTGTCCTTTACCATCAAACAGGAAAAGGGTTCTGTTCCACACTTTTCCTTGTCTTGAGAAAGGAAGAAACTTTGCGACTAGTTCTGGACGTATCCAATCAGAAGACTTTTTTCAGAATTTAAGATGTTAATGCTCCAACAATTTTCCTCTTGATCCTTCCACAAGTGCTTTTGGCTACCTTGTCTCTGAAGGATGACCACCTGCATATCTGTATTCATCCAAACTGAAGAACATTTTTAAGATTCTGTGTCTTGGGGAAGTACTTTCAAAAGGCCTCAACAGATGCCTCAGACTTTGCCTGGAGAGTTTGTTTCAAAAGTTCAAAGTGCAGGAGAGTATGGGCAGCATAACAGAAAGCATGTAGGCATCAAAGAAATGAAAGCCATGATCTCTGCCCTCCACACCCATCACCTGTGGACTCCAGAGACTTTTCAGATCATAGTCAATGCTATAAGCACATTGGTACATTAACAAATGAAGAATTGAAGCTTTACTACACTTGCAGACTTGGGATGTTATTCACCACAGTTGTTTCCTGCAAGTGTTGTATATCCCTGCAGAACTGAATTCAATGGCCCACTACTAGAGCAGATCCAAGGCAGTACCTTAGGAATGCATGTGGAACAGATAGGTCTTCCTTCAAATTGCCCACTGGGAGCTCACTGTTTTCTTCCACCCTGAACTATCAGCTCAGCCCTTTTTGCATCGGTGCTCCATGCAAGAAGCCTGGAAAACAGATGCCTTCTCCTTTCCATGCAAAGAGAAATTTATGTACGCTTTACCTCCATTTTCTCCCATTCCAAATGTCCTTTTAAAAATTCAGAAAGACAAAAATGCTGCTGGTGGACCCCCTTTTAGCCAAATCAGCACAGATTTTTCTCTCCTTTTTCATCTTGGTAAGGGCCATCACAAGTTACCTCCGAGGATGGACTTGCTCACACAAGAAAAGGTCTCTCTAATTCTTCCATACCTAAAGACACTAAACCCCACAGCCTGGGTGAGAGGCTTCTAATTCATTTACACACCTTTACCCTATGAATATGGTACAGGTTTTAATAGAGACTTTAAAACCTGCAACAAAAAAATCTATTTTTTCTAATTGGAAGAGATTGTCTGGTGCACCAACAGAGGACGGGATCCTTATCAATAGTGGATCCCTTTCATCCTTAAATGTCCGTATGAACTGCTCAATTTGGCTGTAACATACACCTCTATAAAGCTATACTTGTCACCTGTTTCAATCTGCCTACCAGTTGATCTTCCTCTTTTTTTAAGCTATCAGGAAAACAAACTCTTTATATGGGTTCTTGATCCAAAAATAAATAGGATAAATAAGTAACATATTTAACTATTATATATATACCCTGAGAATCTACAAGAGTAATATAACTGTCTTCCAAAGCTCTTCTGTGCTTTTCACGTCGCTAGTATGGTTATGATGCGATGCTTCACAGCGTATCACGTTGTATGATGTAACGTAATGCACTATGTAACAGAGCTTCAATGCTGCCCCCAGACTGAATGAGCATTAATTTAAGGTACTGCATTGCACGTAGTACAGCAGAAGAGTTTTACTTTGTACTGCCATTCCATACCTCTAAATCGATCTTTACCAAAATACGTGACTGTGTGTGTGACAAGCAGAGAAAATGTATAACTTGTTACTCAGTCCTGAGAGTAGCACCACAAAATATCAAGTCAAAAGCAGAGCACTTCAATGTTTCTGCAGTTAAACATTTGAATGGTAAATATGTATTTCTAAATTTCTTGGGTAGTATGAAAGTTTGCCATTTTTATCTAGTATGTAGAGGATATGGAAGCAAAAGGAGTATTTTATCAGTCTGTGGTCTTCTGCAGCTATACTAAAAATCCCCCTTGTACAGTTATACCCTTTGCTTTCTGTCCTTACTTCTTTGTAAATGCTTCCTTCTTCCTTTTTCTTTACTACCCATGAAGATTTTAGGATATTGAGGTGACTGACATTGTTGTATTTAGCTGATTTGTTTTTGTCTTTCTATTACTACACTAAATATTTACATTTGAAGTACCTAGTCTGTAAATATATATATGTGTGTATATGGATCTACTTTGGAAGCTCAAACGTTCAAAACTTTGAACTTCTTATGGTCGAGATAATAACATTGAAGTTTTGAAAGTTCGAAACTTCAATAAAACAGAATAAAAACACATTTTTTGTTTTATGTTTACACAGGGGTGCAAGCCACCCTGCACCCCCCCCCCCGCTAATTAAATATACCAATCTGGAGATCGCACTATAGTGAAGAGAACGGTAACTTTCCCTTTCTATGCTGTACAGCGATCTCCATTTAAACCGTTCAAAGTTTCAGAACTTCGATTTTATGGTCTCAACCATATGAAGTTGGAAGTTTTGAAACTTCAAACTTCCAAAGTAGACCTATTATACATATATGTGTGTGAACGTATGTGTGTGTGTATATTTATACTTAAAGTATATACACATGTATTGCTTGTATTATATGTACCACTTTCTGTATCTTTATTTTTTCCTGTGCTGAAGTGGAAGTTTATCCATAAGGTACAGTGTTCTACCTCAGTTAACAAACAAGTAAAATAATGTGCCAGTTTGCCTTTTAGAGAGAGAGAAAGAGAAAGATACTGTTTGACTGCAGGACAGTTTAGGCCTTTACCTAACTGCATCCATTCCTGCAGTTGAATTTGAAGCTGGAAATTGGTGTACTCTGTAATCAGTAGGATAAGTTATTTTCATCCCTCTCTCTCTCTGTCTCGACACCTATGGCGAATGGCCAAATATAATTAGCCCTCTGGTGTATCTGTTATACTTCAAATATTTTTTTTTTCATGAGTGAACTGAATGTGAATTTGTCATGGCTGTTTTCTTTCAGCTGTCCTGTGTGTTTATCTTGGGGCACAGAGTTAATTTTCAAAGTTTATATCTTTGCCCTTTGTCCTGTGGTTGCAGCTTTATTTTGTTAAAAATGATTTTAAGTTGGTCCTGAAAGTGAATCTGGTTAAATGGATAACTATGTTTTAATATGTATTATCTTTCAGGAATTTTGCTCTGTTAATCTGAATTTAACCATCGCAACTAGAGTCTTAAAGTACCTTTGAGGGGTTTTGAGAAGTCTAGTTTTAAGTAAGAGCATGCAGTTAGTTTGCACTGTCACTTCCAGTAATCAGTAATGTTTCTGTGTCATGACGTTTACAAAGGAGACTGGTGGTGTACGAGATGAATAAGCCTTCCACCTGATTTTTCATGAGGCTTTGCTTGAACACACTTCTTTGCAGAATTAGTAGGATCGGACTCCATTCATCAGGACATTATTATGTAATTATGCAAAACTTAATGGGCTCTGTCTGCCGGAGTTACCTAGAATCACAAAGAACCACTGTATTCCAAATATATATTGGTTATTTCAGAACTGATATGACTATTACAATTAATAAGAAATTAAAATGAGCCTTTTGCTATTGATTATTGTGAGGCTCTTTCTGTGTTTTGTGCTACGACTTATTTTTCACTTTTCTGTTCAGTTTCCTAGCAACTGAGACATGCCAAAGCTACTATTTTAAGATGCAGGCTATGAACATTGATATTCCTAGGTAGCTGCATATGTAATGCACAGCCAGATTTGAGAACTGCTTTACCCTGTATATTACATTTTTGTTAGTATAAACTCTGACATGACAGTGATATTTTAAAGTGTTGCTATAAGGCATTTTATTAGTCTTAAGTAAGAGCCAGCCATATTAATTATGCTGTGCTGTAGCAAGGCAATTTAGCACAGTCCTTGATGGATCTTTAAAAAAAAAAGTTTGCCAACTTTTGCAAGTTGTTATTAAGGACCCACAATCACGTGAATGTTTGTAGGTTGTCAGACCTGTTAATTTTTAAAGACACTACCTTGAAAAGAGTAGTAGGTTTTACAGAAAATTTACAAGCTGTATAATAAGCAGTTTTGATTCCTTAATGACTACTTGTAAACTACCATACTTTTTTTTCAGTGCCTCTTAAAAGTTGGCACCGGGGCATGTACCCTATGTACCCCACATGTGTTGCAGCATTCCTGTCCAGACATGTGCAACAATTGCAACACCCACAGAGATACCTTACTAAATGGATACAAGGCCTAAACACATGTCCTACATGGACTGACTCTACACCCTGTCACTGTACTCTGTATCCTGCAGACTGCTAAGAGGTGACGTGTCTGGCATACAAGACTTCCACAGACCCACTACTGATAGACCAACTGCACATCAGCAAGTCAGATGTCATGAGAAATACTCTGTCTAGGGATCTGAACCTCTTCTACAGTGTCAAAAAACTGGTTTGGAGAGACAAGGTGCATCTTGTAGAGAACACCGCTGCTCTAGATTACATTTCACGTGCATATTAAACAAAGCTCATCCCTGTCCATATTCAAACATAAGTTGAATCTGTGGATGGGAAACAGAAGATTTACCCCATGACTACCCCATGTACTACTAATGGACAAGACAGCTAAATCAATAACAAACGACTCATTTTATCCCATGCATGGGTCCCCACAAATTATCTTTGGTATGATCCCAGTTATTCTTACTAGGAGTAATATACAGTTATTGACAACGAGATAGGTGAGGCCAGTGTAACACCAAATTGGATAGGTTAATTCAAGCAGCAAAAGAGAAAGTGTCTAGGCTTAAAATGGCCTGGAAGGGCAGCTAGCCTAACACCTGCCTATGAACCTACTACATGTTCCTCATAACACAAATACTGCTTACGATGGAAGCCTCCATCTTTCTCTTTGGCTGTTTGTCTTGGTCTTTTCACCTCATAAATATTTTGTCAGTTTTTAGGGGGTAGACAGATGTCATAGGGCAGAGGGGGTAGTAAGATCTATTTTTTGCCATCTTTGAACAGAGCAGGCATATATCCATTAGGGTATTCAGTTGCTAGCATGTGAAGAGATAATATTGGGATAGAGAACATTCCATGGAGATGTGCGCTATCACAAATTGTTGAGAAGGCCTGAGGTTCTACAGCCTTATTGAGCTAGAGAGCTTTCCTGGAAGATATGAGCTGTCACAAATTGTTCAGAAGGCCTGAATTCCTTGAGCTTAGAGACATTTCCAGGATGATGTAACCTGTCACAACACATTTGGAGGGCTTACAGTCCTTGTGCTGCTATTTCTTACTGTGTTGTGCACTTCCAGAAATTTTCCTAAAACAAATGTAGAATTCTCTGTATTTTAAAAGATCATTGTTACTCAACACAAAGCAGTAATACTGCCCACCAGTAAAATATAAAGGGTCAGTCAATCAATCAAACTAGTTATTTTGATCAGATTTAAGCTATCTTCATTACTATTTCTGACTCTCCTTATTGGTTGTGCAACTGGAGAATGGACATTTTGCAGAAACTTCACCCCCTTCCTGTAATACAATTTTGTTTGCAATTAGAAGTGCAAGTAACATTATTTCAAATGCAAAATGAAGGAATTTAATTTTCAATAATACAGATGCATGTGCTTCATGGACAATGGCTAGAAGTAATGTAGTTACAGGACAGGATGCACAATAGTTATTGATAATAAGTACCCCCATACCTTAGAATTTTCTAATTGCAGGATAGGTAGTATTAATATTGCAGTACAGTCTCTTAATTTAAATATTTACATATGTATTTATCTTTGACACTAATATCCTAGTTGATGGCGCAGTGGTGCAGAGGTAGCATTGTCGCCTCACAGCAAGAAGTTCTCTGGTTCGATTCTCGGCTGGGGTGCTTTCTGTGTAGAGTCTGCATGTCCTCCCTGCATTCGTGTGGGTTTCCTCTGGGTGCTCCGGTTTCCTCCCACATTATAAAGACATGCATCTGGAGCCTTTCTCCCTGGGCCTCCGCTGAAAATTGGCTTTGTTCCAAGTTGGACTTTCCCGGTTAACAAATGATAAATAAATGAATAAATAATAAATAAATAGTTAATGTGCGTATCTTTTTTTTTCTTTTTCAGTTATCTGTTTTTCTCCCCCCTTAGGGATATGTCTATCTCTACAGCTGCTGTGCTACACTTGTATTATTGTTACATGCTGTGATGATTGGGGAGAGATGGGTGAAGGCTGCCAGCCTAGTCAAATAGAATTTGATATATAATTCTGGCATTTGTAAATAAATGTAAAATACAGGCATGTTTTCTTGAGTATAAAAGAATACTGTGAAATGTGGAACTGCAAAATATGTGACAACATTGCACTCTATTGGCCCAGTGAAGCATGTTGTGACCCTTTCATGTTAGAATTCAGCTCCAGTGCATCTGGATGAAGGTTTCATGCCCATTGTTTTATGGCTAAGGTTTATGACCAGAATTTACATGTGAAAGGTGCTTTATTGCTCTGGTTTCTGCTAGAGTGTATATGTGAAATGCTTTTTATTGTTGTAAATTTCTGAGCAGGTGTTAAATTGCTAAATAATGTAGGTTGTTTGCCTGGGAAAACCTAAGTGTCAACATAATGTAATTTGGGAGGGACCCAGCAGACATATTTGTTAGTAATGTTTAATACTATTTCTCACAAGAGACTTAAAGCATTTTGATCTTGGATATCTAACTCAGCACTCTGCCTAAGCTCACATGTAAGTTTCTAGCACTGTGATTTCTTGTAGAAATAGTTAAAGCTAGTAAAGATTAATTAGGTATTTTTCTTTGAAATCAGACCTGTCCTACTGTATTATTTTAAGTTTCTGTGTGATCCCTGAACTCTTAGATATCTCTGTGGTGTAGTAGTTTTGTCTTGTGTTTTAATTATTTATTATTAAATATTTAAAAAACCTTTACCTGTGGCTGGTTTGTGTAGAGATAAGCTGTAGAGTACATTGCATATTTATAGAGGTTATTGTAATAGGCCACTCTAAAATAAGCCTTAGACTGTATAGTCACATTACCATTGGATAATAATATTGCACAGTAATAATTGGACACCCTTTTATGGGCCTTTTAGTAGCTGATATTATTAGCTGGGTGGTGGCAGGGATTACTACCATATGGTATGGGTAAAAGGGGCACAGCTGGAGAATCTGTGTCAGCCTTTCCCAGGAGTGTCTGTGAAGTTGTATAAATACTTATCTCAGTGTGCGTGTGTTGTGTCAGCTACTTGGCAGGGACACGAAGCACTGGTTGGACAGAGAAGGGTACTGGAGGCTTTCACTTGCCCAGCTAGGCTGAGACCTGGACCCTATAGCTGTGCCAGTGGGGAGTCTTATTGGGGACCTGGTCAGCAAGGGAGCAACCAGCCCCAGACTGATGGTGATCTCTGTGTGCACTTAAGGGAAATTATACTTTACTGTGTGCATTAGTTATTTCCTCTCTTCTAGGAGATGACCTCCCTGGTGTTAGTGGTGAGGATTGAGGCTCCTTGATTTCTGGGCGAAGGCACTGTTGTCACACATGCAATTAAACTTGAATAGTGCTACGTTTTTTTCTTTGTTCATTTGGTTAATTATTTGTGAAGGTGCCTCTCTTGTGACTATGTAACATGAGCACAAATAGTGTTTCTTGTCAAGCGTCTACCAAGTTGTCTTGGTAGCTAATGACTGGCTGTTGCATTTCAATACCATTTATGTGCTGTAATCTAAGACTGGAATCCTAGTTGTACTTAAAACTGTATAGGGTTTTAGAAAAGAAGATTGGAAGAAAAGCTGTATCTGCATTTACTGAATTTTGTTCAAAGTCCACATCATGACTGACAAGGGTCAATATGACCAGCCCACCTACACAGTAAATAAGTGTCAAATTAGTAAACAAAAGTTGTGCAGGTGTTAAATAAGAAAACATAGCTGGATGAGAACTTCTAGCTACTACAGACTCATATCAATCTATTTTTGATGTACGATGGAGGTGCCCACTCCAACTGCTTGGTTAACCACATTATTTTGTACGTTTTAGTGTCAGAAGCACAATGCAGGGTTGTCCTTTTACGACATCTACCCAGTTGTTATTGGAAATTTCATACAAGAGTTAATGATTTCTTCCACAATTCAGTGCTAAGCTTCAGCTGTCTTATTGCCAGAGACGTTAATGCCTGGAACAGCAGTGGATTTTGTTGGCTTCCTGACTAGGACTCCCTGAGATTCTACATGGATTTGTATTTGCTGAGATGGTTTCTACTACCAGTTACATCAGAACAAATACTTTGAACTTTGTTTTCTAGTCATTGTGTTGATTTCTGACATGGGGCTTCCGCCAGTGTAATCGTTTGACCAGAATCTGGCCTGCTTCTACCTGAGACTCATTCCAGTTTTGCCACCAACTTGCATTTAGAAGATTAAGAAACTTGTCCAGTAGTGATTCTCTTCCCTTATGAACAATTCAGCCTGGACTTTATTACAGATGATCCTTGTTCTCTGGTGGCCATTTATAATGACGCATCTTTCTCTGTTTGTATTCCATGAAACTGACCCTGCCCAGCTAGTCCCAAACATCTCTCTTAAACAATGGTTTAATCATGGGTTTAACAAAGTAGAAAGGGCTGTGGATATGTGAAGGAGGTCGGTCCTACCTCAGGAAGAACTTAGTTCATGTGGATACTATTTAGAAGGCCATTTAGAAATCTTCTATAAGAAGGCAATGCACCTATCAATCCACTTTTAATCAGCTATTTAAACTTTTTCAAGTGGATGACAGCGTGTGCATCCTAGCCTGTCTTAACCATAGAGAAATTGTTTTTCCCCCTCTCAGTGTGGGCTACCACATAATTCTTTTGAGGACAAAGTTAACCCCCCCCCCATGCTTTGTCTATGGGGGAGACTCAACAGTGATGAAGAGGATTTCGAAGATGGCTGCACACTGAGTAACAGCTTAATTTTAGCTCTCCCAGTGTGAAAAAAGAAACAGGATTAAGAGCTAGTAATAGTCATCTTGAGTAAAATTCAGTTGCTGGCTAGTAAGTATACTGCCTGGATGCCAGCAAAGAAGAAATTTAGAGAACCTGAAAGAAAATCAACGTGAAAAGGTAGAGAGAAAACACTGGCTGTGAAGAATCCTGCAGCTGTTCAGCAAAACGCAGTTCATGATTCAGCTTTGGTACAAGAGATGACTTCCAGTATTGTAGGGGGGGAAAATAAATCAAATATGCTCATAGTTAATTAAATGAAACACAGAAGGAGCATATCAACTCAAATAAAAGGGCTGGAAGAAAATAGAAGAAGCTTTAACTACCTATTTACATAAACTGAGAAATCTGCAAAAATCAAAGGGTGAAATGAAGAAATGGCTAGCTGAGTATGATTTATCAAGAACAGCTGTTTCAAAAAATGGTAGAGTTAGAAGACAGGGCACATACGGAAAACCTGATATTTTTGTTGAATCAGAGAAGTTGGAAGGAAAAGACTGGATTAATTTTATGAAAGCATAAATAAGCAACTGGACTGGTATCCCACAGCACAATTTGTTAATTCATAGATTGTTACTAGGCTAAAAATCTATGAATTAACAAAGATCCATAGATTGTTGTTAGGCTGATGACCCCAGGGGGGGGGAGCTTTTTACTAGCCAAGTTTTCTCAAAAGAATAATGATGTCCTGTGTCCAAATAGGACACTGAGGGCCAGGCATCTACAAGCTACCTCTGTCCATAAGGAACATGATTGCCAGCCCTGGTATAAATTTCCTATTCCCTATCCAATGGTTTTGGTTGTGCTTAAATTGGGTAATAGATGAAATCTGCTTCACATGGATAGGAAGCCTGTTCCATAGGAGGGGCAGTCTCTGGGACACATATCTGTCTCTCCAGCATGTTCTGTTTAAGTGACGGACAAAATTCAGGTTATTAGACCTTGTATTTCTGATACTCTTTGACTTACAAATATGCAGGAGATTCATATGTGTGGGGTTTGCGGATGGCTTTTAAGCCAGAAATAGATCACCCCTCAGCAGTCTATAGGAGACTGAATAGAGGGAAAGGGCTTTAAGGTGCTCTGCATAAGGCAGGTTTGCTGTGACTTGTATTCTTTTAACCTCTAAGGTTGTT
Source organism: Protopterus annectens (assembly GCF_019279795.1). Taxonomy (NCBI): domain Eukaryota; kingdom Metazoa; phylum Chordata; order Ceratodontiformes; family Protopteridae; genus Protopterus; species Protopterus annectens. The sequence continues at coordinate 68,800,126 of NC_056737.1, read as the reverse complement.
CTAGTTTCATATGCTTCGTCATGGTCAGATACATACCAAAGGGAGCATTGTACTCTAACTGTTGTGATAAGGGCAGAGTATAGTGCGATGATGACATTTTTGGACATAGATGCCATGCCCTTGCTTATAAGTTGCACAACATAAAAGGATTTCCTCACTACTGTGGCCACGTGGTCGTCGAAGGTAAAGCTGCTCTCTCTCTGTACCTAGAACTCTGACCACTGGGTCAACTCTTGGGGCTGTATTATAAACATGTTACTTAGCCAAGATGATTAACTTTCCAAAGGGTACAGTTATTCATTTCTTAGCACTGAATTTAAGGCCATGGCTTTGACACCATTTGGTAGTCAGTAATAGGCCTTCTTGAGAATGCTAGTGTCTGTAGGGGAGTTAATGATAACCCCCCCATCTTGCAATCATCTGCAAACTTAGTCAGCCATAAGCCTTCAGTGTTTGCTTCCACTTCAGAGAAATGGATGCCAAAAAGGACTGGCCCAGTATGAGCCCTGGTGGACTCCAGTAGTGACTGGCCACTTGGTGAAGGTGGCCTCACCTATTTTGACCTCTTGGGTCTGATCAGTAAGCCAGTTGGCTGTCCAGTGGATGATAAGCTCACTAGGTTAGGAAGAAACCCTTTTTATCTATAATGCCTGAGAGGGTTATTATATCAAAAGCTTTGGCCAGGCTGAGGTAAGTTGTATGCACAGTATTGCCCTCATCCACTGCCTTGATGACCCTCTCAAAAATGTCCGCCAGATTTAATAAGGATGACTTTCTTTTAACAAAGCCAATCTGCGATGGGTCTAGTATTTGAAACTGAAAGGGCAGATAGAGTATATACTCCAAACCTGGCCGAGAGAAAGCAGCCAAAACCTGTATTAATAAAGATGCAGCCGTACCAGCCGAAAGAGTTGATCCTGTTAAAACTGTGGAAGAATGAAAAAGTATTACAAATTGGAGAGAACAGAAGGTTTATGAAAAATTGTTGACTGTACACCTGGCAGAAGAGAAGCATTTGTACCCCAAACATCTGTGAATGCTGAGAAGCAAGTGCAAGATTCAAGCTGCTGTCTGCAGCTGTCTTCAGACTATTTTTTTCTAGAGAATCAAATACGTTTTTTGATGCAGAACAGGCTAAGGAGGAGAAAAAAAAACTTTATCCAAAAAAAAGTGAACATAAAGAAGTTCTGCTTCTCAGTCTTTTGACACTACAGCACTTAGACTTTGCCAGTGAAGCATTTTCCAGTGTTGCAAAGGAAAATGCTTGAGGGACAGAAAAACACACAGAAGTTGCCTAGAAGAATCAGGAGTATCTTGGAATTCAACCAGAGTCTGGTGGTGAGAGATGGAAATGAACAGAAAGAAGAGCAGCAGTACTGAAATTAGTGAATAAATTGGAGACTATAAGGCATCAGTCACATTTGAGAAATATGACTTTGCAAGAAAAAAGTGGCTCAGAAAGAGTGGGCTTTTATTAGTCTATGCAATGATATTTGTTTACTGGGAAAGTCCAAATGGGCACAGGTGCCCTTTTTCAGCAGCGGTTAAGGGTGTACAATGAAGTACAGTAAAGTACAATAAAGTGAGGTATTAGAAGGGAATGTGCAGATTAAGTGATTTAGTGCTTTAAAGGGAGATGGTAAGAAAGGTAATGAAAGGTGTTAGAGAGTAAAGTCCCAGATAAGGAGCAAGGACAAAGCCGGGAGAAAGAGAGGAAGTCTTTTATTGACTTAAAATATAATAAAAAAAGTCAATAAAAGACTTCCTCTCTTTCTCCCGGCTTTGTCCTTGCTCCTAAAACCCGCGGTGGTGGTGCTGCGGTAGCGGTGTCGCCTCACCGTAAGATGCTGTCCGGTTCGATTCTCAGCTAGAGTGTCTTCTGCGTGAAGACATGCGTGAATGGGCGTACCTTTGTTGAAGGTTGTGCATCAGGCCTGGCAAGCCGGTATGTAAAAATCAACTACCAATCATTAGCGGACTGGAGTTCTGCTGTGGTGACCCCTAACCGGGAAAAAGCCGAAAGACACAAACAAATTATATTTTACTAAAAACAAGTGAGTGGATTTTAAAGCATATACCCCAGTTTGACTTTAATGCTCAGAAGGACACTAAAAGGGGAGGTAGTCATAAGTAAAATAATTTTTGTTCTTAGTAGTAGTTGTATAAAACATTTTGTGATATAAATTGCATGTTATGTAGTAAAACAGTTTTGTGTAGAGTGTAGTCAGATGTTTTGTATGAGGGGTTCTCAGTTACTGTTATGTGTATGAAAGATAGTAAAGAAAATATTTTTAGTTGCAAGAAATTTAGGCTGTACAGTATAACAAGAAAACTGTCTGGACAAATGCATGTTTAATGTTAATATGTTGTGATCATGGAGTGCCGTGGTGCGGTATAAAAGTGCAGTGATCATAATTACATGTAAAAGTACAGTATTTTCTCTTATTTTTACAAGGGTGTGTGTCTGCCTTAAACACCCTTAGCTTAAGCTATAAACAAGTAATTATGTGTAACCAAATAGACTTGAAAAATAAGACAAAATGATGAAAGCCAGAAAAATGCTGTTTCTTATGTTGGCGAATATATTAGCTTGTTTTTTTTCCATTAGCAAATGTTCAGTGGGAGTCGAGAAGTCTGCAGCTGAGGGCAGTTGTATATTCTGTTCTGAGTGAAATTTGTAAATATTTATTGCAAACTACTTTTCAATAGAGGCCAAATGTCTGCAGGTTCAAGCAATTAATCATGAGAGTTCTAAGCATTCTTGGCTTAGGTAAATGCAAAATGTAAAGGTACAATGCTAAGCAGTTCAGTGCAAAATAAAATTTTAAATTATGGGAAGTGAATAAGAGACAGCAGCCGTAGTACTTTAATGCATTTAACAGAACATTGCACAATTTAGTGTAATTTAAAGATAGCCAGAGCACACTTAGAGCTAAACGTTAATGCTTTCTGAAAGCAAACAAGCTGTTTTTCACATCTGGGAGGGGAACTGAGACAACTGTGAACACAGGTTGTAGCATGTACTTTAGCATGGGTAACCTTAATTTTAAGTTAGGTAATGCCTGTGGGTGCAGGTGTCGATTTGAGGCAAGAGTTCCAATCTGTAGGATTAACCTTTTTTTTTTTGAAAATGTACATAGTTCTGGATGTTTGTCCTAAGTTAATAGGAGATGGGGAGTGTTCTGAAAATGTATTCAGTTTTTTTTTTTTTTTGTTGGAGGCTTTTTATTAGAAAAAAAGTCTGAAAAATGTGACTGGTTCAAATAAAGGTGAGAAAAAAAACAACTGTATAAAAGATCAGTTTGCCAATCATTAGTGTGTGCATGTAGCATGGAAGTTGAAAGTGCAAGCTGAAAAAAAATGGTCTTGTATAATAGATGGAAGCAATAAATGTCCTTCTGTATCACTGTTGCAGTATTCTTAACCTTAGGGATCTCTGGCCAGTAGACCAAAGCCTTTAGATCTTGTATGCACTGTATGTCACATGTATGCTGTCAGCACAGGACATGGTGCATAAGGGTTACGTACAGGCTCAGTTACCCAGAACTACTTTGTCACCAGTCTAAATGCCATCATCGCTCATCAGTCTGAATGCCCTTTGCTGTGCTGAGTACCTAGCCATCAGATAAGAGCCCCATTGGGGTTTTTTCTTTGTACTTTTGATCTTTTTTTTTTCTTTTGGTAATCTAGAGTTTGTCATCCAAGAGAGGGAAAATGTCAGTGTGGAAGACAGATTCTTCATAAGGATTGCCACGAACAGTCCATGTTCTGTTTGAGTGCTTCCAGCGACCATACTTCCTGTGGTATTTGTAAGGCATTTATGCCTAAGACTCTCAGAAGCCAGTTGTCCTCCCTAGTCATTCATCTCGAGAACCAGAGGCTTGAAAAATTAGGCCAGGGTAGCATGACAGAATTGATTAACCCCAAGGTACTCCCATTAAGCAGGAAATCTCAGCCATATTCGTTAGCTGTCCAGTCTGCACAATACGTCTTTGTAGAAGTGGGTGATAGCTCTGTAAGCCATCTGGTGTGAACTTTGCATTCCTCTGCCATGGCTCCATTGGAGGCCAGCATGGATCCTTCTTTTCACATCTCCTCTGAGGCTTTACAGGCATCTGCTCCAGACATCGAGGGGGAACTATGGTTGATTATCTCGCAGGGCCCTAGAGGGTTTCCACAGATTCTGGTCAAGGAAGAAGTTCCACGTACTCTTATTGAATCTTGTCAGGGTTCAGAACCTCCAGTCTTTGTTAGGTTTGACATCCCTACCAGGAAAAGACAGAAGACTAAACATTCTTCTGTACATCCAAAGAACCTTCAAAGGGAATAGTAAGAGTTTATTCGGGGCCTGTTTAATGCCTTAATGACTCTGAAACCTTTCCAAGGAGTTTCTGTACCTAACCCATCTTGGACTTCAACTACTTCCAAAAGGCATAGGGAACCGGATTCCTCAGATGAGGATTCTGAGTCTGATTAAAGGTCTTTGTCTTACTGTACCCAGATGTCTTCTCCTTTGGCTTACGGCTCTGATGAGGAAGAGTCCATTTGTCCTGAGTCTCCTTTAAGGAGTTTTCTTTTGGGGACACAGTAGCCAGAATGACAGAATACTTTAAGTGGGATTCTTATTGGTTGTCTGATATCCAGAAGAGCTATTATGAATTGCTTCAGGTGGACACTCCTAAACCTTCTGCAGTATCTCCTGTATTGGCTGCACCTTTGGACACCTTTATAGCTGCCTGTAAGACCCCTGATTCTCAGCCTCTGCTCCAAAGAAAGCTGACAGGTTCTATAAGTTTCTGCTGATCCTGCTGTGGTGTCAGTCTTTTCTGACAAGCCTTCTATGCTTTTGCCCTCTTTCAAGCTTCTGCCTATGGGTAAGGTCTATACTGTTTCCACTTTGGCCTTTAGGGCCATCACTTACCAGACCCACATGACCAAATATGCTCTGCCATTGATTGGCTAGGCTTGTCAGGTTATTTCTGACCTCCCTGAGTCTGAAGCAAAATCTTCTGCTGTATCTGTTTTGAGTTCTACCTCTCAGGTGGCTTGCCACTCTATCAAGTGCAGCTGTGATGCTGCTGATACCTTTTCCAGAGCTGCTGCCACTGGGTCTATCATGAGACATTACTCTTGGCTCCGTCTGCAGTGATTATGTGAGGGCATTATGGTGAAATTATTGGATGCTTCTTTGGATAATAAAAAAATGTCTTTGGGACTGCTGCTGCTGTGTTTGCTGCTTCAAGAAAAAGGCAAAGCTTTGCAAGCTCTTAAATATATTTTTGTTTCCCCCATCCCTAAGTTCCAGAGGAATTGTACTACTAGGTCTGCTTTTATTCGCAGGCACCCTCATTAGATCACTAAAGGCAGGAAGGCTGGTAGGCAAGCTTCTCCTAAGTCTTCTCAGGCTGCTGTGGTCTAGAAGCCTCCTTTATCTGACAAGCCTGCCAGTCTTTGACATTATGCCTCCTATAACTCTTGGCCGTGTTCCCTTATATCTTTGGCTCTCCCTCTGTCTCCCAAACTGGCAAACCATCATCTTATTCTTTGGTTCTCTCTGTCATCCATCAGGGTTACTTCATGGTGTATGTGTCTCACCCTTTTTTTTTCAGGGATTTCTCAGCCTCCTTGAGAGTAGCTTCCTCATTTCTCAGAGGTTCTTGAGTCCCTGGTGGACCAGGAAACTATTCAGCCTGTCCCTTCTTCCTAAGCAGGAAAAGATTTTTACTTCAGAATGTTCCTGGTTCCTCGAAAGGAGGGCTCTTGGAGGTCTATTCTGGATCTTTCCTTGCTCAAATATTTCTCAAGGTTCCTTCCTTTCAGATGCTTTCTCTTCAAACCCTGTGTCCTCTGTTGCTTCCAAAGGATTTTCTGCTGTCCTTTGATCTGAAGGATGCTTACTTTCATATTCACACTCTTTTCAGGATGTTTCTACATTTCTGTGTTTGTTCCTCTCATTTTTAGTTCTCCGCTTTGCCATTTCACCTCTTTACTGCTCTGGGATGTTCACAAAATGCCTAGCTCCAAGACATTCAGATTTTTCCTTATTTAAACAACCTGTTGATTCATGCACTTTCTCCCACTTGTCTGTTACAGGCTGTAGAGTTCACCATATCTCTCCTTCAAAGTCTGGAGTTCCACTATCAAGTTCCAAAAGTCTGTTCTGACTCCCTCTTGGGATTATGTGTATGTGGGCTGCAGGATACAGACAGTGCCAATGTTGACCTCTCATCTGCATCCAAAGGTTTTGTCCTCGGCATCCTTCTTTCTGTCTCTTCTTCCTCTTTTTGCCATTACAGCCATAGAGTTTCTTTGAGCCATGAGATTAATTTCGTCTTCTATTCCAATGCTCCGTCTTGCCAGACTGGATATATGGAAGATTCAGTAGTACCATACATCAGTTTGGCTTAAGCATTGCCACCCTCTGGATTTCAGAGTGCCTCTCCTTCCTTGTCTCAAGTGGGAATTCACGTGGTGGATCCAGCAACTTTACCTCAACCTAGGCCTGAAGTTCCTACTCAAGAACTGTTCACTGACATGTCAGACATGGGGTGTGTGACTTCCTGTAGTCACCTGAAAATTCAAGGTCTCTACCCTCCCATCAAAAGTCAGACCATATTAACAACAGAGATGAGAGCTGTAATTCTGGCTGTTTAGGCTTTTCACCCTATACTTTCTGCAGGCCCTCTGAAGGTTTACACAGACAACACCAAAGTGACGTGGTATGTCAACAAGTTTGGGGGCTCAAAATCTTACTTTCTTTGCAGGCTGGCTGTTAAGGCCTGGGATTTGTTTAGCAGTTATCAGATAACTCTTCAAGAAGTGTATATTTCTTCAGAACACAATCTAATGGCAGACTCTTTGAGCAAGTTCAAAACACAGGTTCCTGAATGGATGCTTCACAGAAACAAGTGTCTGGACATTGTCCATTGGTGGGATATTCCTCAGGTATATCTTTTTGCCTCATCTCTGAACAGGCAGCTTCCTCTTTTCTGTTTGAGTGCCATGCCATCTGGTGTGGAAGATGGATGCCCATTCCATCCCTTGTTTCTCTATGTATTCCCTCTCCTTACTGTACTTCCAAGAGTCCTGCAGAAGATTCAGCTGGACTCACCAACAATCTTGCTAGTGACTCCCTTTAAGCGAAGGTGCCACTGTTTCCTTCTCTTAATGCATCTGGCCAGGGGCAATCACCATAAGTTATTTCACTGATTGGATCTCCTCATACAGGACAAGGGGTCACTCATCCACCCTCACTTATCCACATTTGACACTGTGGATGGTAAGGTTTTGACCCCCCTTAGGCACCTCTTTTCTGAGGATGTGCTCAGAGTTTTACAGGTCTTAAATGTCCAAATAGAAAAGAATTTCAGTTTGGTGCCATGCTCATAACCAGGATCCTTTTTTCAGTAGGGGTCTCTCTGGTTCTCTCCTATTTGTGTGAGTTGTTCCAGTTTGGCTTGGCCTGTTCTCTGTAAAGGGCAGTTTGTCAGCTATTTCTGCCTGTTTGCCCTAGAATCCTCATTTGACTTCTCATTTTGAGGTCAAACAATTTTTTAAAGGCATCCTGCATATTAGGCCCCCAAGGAAGCCTATTCTTCCTCCTTGGGACCTTAATTTTGTTATGCAAAAATTGACCTAGGCTCTTTTTGAGTTTGCATTTTCTGCTTCTCTGCAATATTGTACCTGGAAGACTGTCATATTTCTTGCTGGTGCTTCTGCTCGGAGGGTTTCTGAGTTTCAGTCCTTTATGGCCATTCCTTCTTTTTTTTTTTTTTTTCCTCACAGAGACTGTGTGTCATACTATTCCTTCTTTTATGTCCAAGGTTGTTAATGAATTGTTGTTGAATCAGGAAATACAACTTCCTTCCTTTTTTCCTTCTCCACAGTCTGCTAGTTATTGGGTCTGGCATAGCTTGGATTTGCACAGAGATCTCAGATGTTGTTTGGATAAAGCTAAGACCATTTATAAGTCTAACCAGCTTTTTATTTCTCTTTATCCCAGGACTTTGGATTTAGCTATTTCAATGCAAACCATGTCCTTGTAGATATCAAGACAATTTCCTTTTGTTATTCTGTTCATGGCAAGTGTTTGTCTACTTCAGTTAGAGCTCATTCTTCTAGGGCTGTTGCCTCTTCTGGTACCTTCTTCAAGCGTTTGGACACCAGTTCCATCCTTGAAGCTGCTACTTGGTCTAAAGTGCATACCTTTACTAAGCATTATAAATTGGATATGGTTTCTAGGACCAGTGCAGGTTTTGCTAGGGTCATCCTGCATGGGTTTGTTAAGGACCCTTCCAAGCCTTCCACCTTCTCCTCTTTTTCTTGAGCTTTTGTACTCTCCCTAAGGTTAGGAGTACTGCAACAGTGATACAGAAGGACATCGTACAGTTGTGTAAAATCGTACCATAACAGTAGACGTCTTTCTCTTCACTGTTGCAGTATTTAGTCCCTCACTTCATCACGTCCCCCCTTTTTATTTTGCATTTTTATTTACTTATTCTCCTGGTTGAGGGTCCTTCTCTTCCTTCTGCTTTTTTCCTCTTGTATGTGCATAACCTCTTTTTTGTCCTATGAAGACTGTTCTCCTGGGGCAGTTCATTTCTGGGTAACTGCATCTGGTCACCACCTTTATGCCCTAAGTCCTGTGCGGGAAGCATACATGTGATATATGGCACATACAAGATCTAAGGCTTTAGTATACTGGCTGGACTTTGGCTGTCCTTTTCAGGAAATCCCTATGGTTAACAATACTGCAACAGTGAAGAGAACATATGCTGTTATGTTAGGATTTTACACAACTGTACTTTTTTATCATAATGGCAATGCTATCCACATTGTATTGGACCAAAAGTAGAAATGTCTGTTACCAAATACAGGGAGCCTATAACAAATGTAACCAGTAATCCTGTAGAGGTATTGGAGATATTTCAGATTTTTTATGAGCATTTGTATAAAGCAGAGGAGTGTAGAAGTCAAGAAAGAGGGAAGAAAGTTATAAAGATCTGGAAAATTTTGTTTAACAGTATTTAAACCAGAATATAAGAAAGTAACACTGTGGTTAGTGGGTTGTGATGCAGAGAAAGTATGCAACAGAGTAAGCTGTAATTTTATGAGTAGGGCAGTAGAAGCATTTGCATTCCCTGGTACAATAGTAAGGTTAATTAAGAGGATATTTATTTATTATTTATTTATTTAAATTTGTTGACCGGGAGTGTCCGACTGGACGTAGGTCCATTTTCAGTGGAGGCCCGGGGAGAAAAGCTCCACAGTAAAATAAACAGACAGTAGTTACATTGGATTACATAGTGATTAACAATTTAACATAGCAATTACGTACAACATATTTACAGATGAAGAACATAGTACATCAGTAGACAACTAGAATCTCTATCTGTTAAGTACATAACAGACATTAACAAATGTTACAATGAGAAGTTCCTGCTGTATAATAAGTACTAGGCTTATGAGCATCTGAGCTTGCTATAATCAAGGTAGTTAGTAGAGTGGAAAGAAAGGTAGTGGTTGGATGGGGTGGATGATATTAGAGTGGGAGTTGCAAGGGCATAGCCAGCATGTTTTTAGGTACGCTTTTAGTAAAGTTTTGAAGTGGATGCATGATGGTACAGAGGTAATTGTGGGTGGGAGTGAGTTCCATAATTTGGCTATGGCGCAAGAGAATAGTGCTTCACCAGCAGAGTTATTGACTTTAGTGATCTGCAAGTGATTTTTGTTGCTGGATCTTAGTGGTCTGGTGGTGCGATAGGGTTGGAGTAGATTCTGGAGGGAATATAAGAATAATAATAGTAATAAGGGGATATAAGAAGAGAATGGAGGCAAGAATAAAAGTGGGAGGATTCCTCTCTGATTAGCTGTTAATGATCAGATGACCCATGCAGGGGTGTCCTCTTTTCCCTTTGTTATTTGGTTTATATTTAGAGGCATTGGCAAAAAAAAAAAAAAGAGACTCAGAAATTCAAGGATATAATTGGCAGTGTAATCAAGCAAAGTTGGCTTTATTTGCAGATGGTATTATTTTGCAACTGATAAATCCAGAAAATGACATCTCAGTGTTGTGGCGCACACTTTGAAGTCTTTTGGGGTTATAAAATTTATGAATATAAAATAAACACTATAGCCGGAAATTATGCAATCAAATACAAATTGCCTCAGTAATACCCTTATTTATGTGGACATAACAAGATGAAGTACTTAGGAGTTTGGATTAAAATTATTTTAATTTCTCCAAGTCTTTTGGGTTTCCAATGCCATGACAGAAATGGACCCCATTCCCAAGACAAAATATGATTAAAGTTCATGAAATTAGTATTTCCAAATAAAGAAAGTTCCCGCTCGGAGTTAATGCTCTGATGTTAACAGCAGATATCAAATAAATGAACAAACAACAAGAGAGCAAAGCAATGAAGGGGTATAAGATGCAAAAATAAAGTCCCATAGACAAAGTAACTCAAAGTCCATAGAATGCAATGTAATCCAACGCAGTTCAAAGGTGATAAAAAGAAAATTTATTGCAATATAGGTTAGCGCTTTCGCTGGGTAGCTTCTTCAGACCTTAATACAAATGAATCAACAGTAATCAATGCTTTAAATATACAAAAAGGCACAAAATTTAAAAATGCTCCTTAAAGCTATATGTACCCGTATAAAAATGCATTCAAAAGCACCAAAACATATGCGTAACTAAAAATGCATCATTAAGTAGTACATCATTAAAATGTACTAATGCAAAGTCATAGTATGCATCCAGGTATTGTTTACAAGAATATAGTCCGTGGACAAGCTATGCGTTGATTCATTTGTATTAAGGTCTGAAGAAGCTACCCAGCAAAAGCGCTAACCTATATTGCAATAAATTTTCTTTTTATCACCTTTGAACTGCGTTGGATTAGATTGCATTCTATGGACTTTGAGTTACTTTGTCTATGGGACTTTATTTTTGCATCTTATACCCCTTCATTGCTTTGCTCTCTTGTTGTTTGTTCATTTTTTTTTTTATGAAATTAGTATTGTTTCAATCTTTGATGTCAGCCAGTAGTGCTCTTTGCAACATCCACAGTGTGCCCTTTGATTCCTTCTGTAGTTCATATGGAGTTACATGGATTGGTAACGTATCTAAATATGATTGTAAATTATTTTTTTATAAGGCCCGTTGGTCCTATTACTATTGGAACTGTCTGGGTATCTCTCTTCCACATTGCTCTTGTTTCTGCCTGCAGATCCTGTTATTTTATGACTTTGTGTCTCTCTGCACGCAAGACACTAGTCACTGGGTGTGGCAGTTTCAATAATCAATGCTACTCTTGTCTTCTTTTCTTGGACACTATATCCAGTTTTCTAGCATCTATCCTTTTAACTGTTGGTAATGGATGATCCCATGTGATGTAGACTTCATTCTCTATGATGCTTTGTGGCTCATGTTTCCAGTGTTTTACGGCCACTTCAGGACCATAATGTTTGCACAATCCCCAGTGCAACATTCTCGCCACATTATTATGCCTTTCAGTATACACTCCTTCTGCCATTAATATATAACAACCAGCAACGGGGTGTGCAACTGTTTCCAATTCGGTTTTACAAAACCTACATTTGTCCGTTTCTCCCACATGCTCAATGGACTTTATAAACCAATGTGTGTGCAGCCCACTATCTTGGGCCACCAATATTAACCTTTCATCTCTTGGTTTGACATCACCTCTCCTTAACCATTCCTGTGTTTGTTCCTGATCAACATGAGGTTCTTCCAGAAGGTTTCTATACTTGCAACTATATTTATGCTTTTCTTGCCTTCTTATCTGATCCTTCACCTTATACTCTTTCTTTTGTTTTTTGGCACATTCAGTTGCTGCCTGATTTTTATCTACGTCTGGTTTGATTTCCATTCCTGCTTCATGCCGATAAGCTTCTGCTAGATTAAGCAGAGAAGTCATCTTACATTTAGTCTCCTTATGTCTCAAAACTTTCACTACGTTTGGGTCTTGTGAGGTCAGCAACAATTGCAGATATATACATATAATCAATTTCAAGGAGGCCCATCCCTCCTTCAGAACGGGGAATATATAATCTTGGTATGCACTGAGTTTTATAAACCATTTGGTGAGCATGAAACATCTTTCTTGTTTTCCTGTCTAGTCTCTCCAACATGTTTTGGGGCCAATCACTCCAAAACTGTAAGTTAGGACAAGAAGAGCAAATTGGTTTATAGCTTGAATTTTGTTCCTAGATGTCTGTGCTGCTTTCAGGATTAAATTAAGTCTTCTGAAGTATTCCTTACTAAGTTTTATTCACGTTTGTTCATGTTTTATTGTTGATCCTTCATCAAATCCCAAATATTTATACACTCCTCCTTGCTCAAGTTCTATTATACCACATTCTTGTCCCAAACTGTTGTTTTCCTGGCATTGCAGTTTTCTCTTCTTTAAAGGTAGCTTTTGCACATTTATCAAGACTTTGTTGTTTTCTAGGAGCCATATTATAGCCATGGCCTAATCTGTTGAGTAAACAGCTTAATGGATTTAGGGCAACGCAGAATAGTAACGGTGACAGAGAGTCACCCTGAAATATCCCCCTTTGAATTTTTATCCGTGGGATAACAATTTGTCCTTTATCATGGCTTAATTGCAAAGTGGTCTGCCACTGTTTCATGGTCACTGTAATGTAGTCGATCAGTGTGGGGTGTATCTTATACATTTTTAAGCACTCTTTTATCCATGAATGAGGGATGCTATCAAATGCTTTTTTGTAGTCAGTCCATGCCATACTTAGATTCTTCCCCTTTTTACAGTTCTCCACTGTGACTTTAACAACAAATGATCCTTTGTTCCATTATGACTTTCTTTTATTTCCCTTTTGTTCTACTGGCATAATTGAGTTTTCTTCTAAATGACTATAAAGTCTGTCGGCATCAATTCCCATGTATAGTTTATACATCGTCGGAAGGCAAGTTATTGGCCTATAATTTTTAGGGTAGCTTGCAGGTTAACTCTTAAGTAGGAGCATTGTTTTGCCTGTTGTAAGCTAGGTTGGCGTCTGTTCTGGGTGCACATATAAATAGTTCTTACTCATGGCTAAATCTTCATGCAAAGATGTTGTTACTACTATTAACCAGAAGTTAGGTACTGCATCTGGGCCTGGGGTTTTCCAGTTATAGGCTTTTCTTAACTTTGTTTTAATCTCTCTATCGGGTACTTCATCCCATTTCATATCCTGTACCTTTAAACTTATTATTTCTTTTACTTGTAATATCCATTTAGCATCTTTATGTTCCACTGGATCTTCATAGATACTTCTCCAAAATTCTGTTATGGCAGCTAAGAATATGTGGGAAGAGGCTAAGCAAAAAATATAAAAACTGAGAAACTGGAAGCTCTTGTTTATGGATATGGATAATAAGATACAAACCATAAAAATGTTTGTAGTCCCTTTAGTTTTTTATATACATATATGGGTCGTGCATATTTATCAACCAGAGGAGAAGTTGAGGACAGTAATAAGGAGTTGAAGAAATTTATCTAGGCAAGAGTTAAATATGGAAAGTTGATCCTTTTGAAAAGAAAAAGGTGGTTTAGGATTCCCTGATTTGAGGGAATATTTTATAGCTACACTGTTAAAAATCATATACATAGCATAAGCAGAAGGTTATAATTCAAAATGGAAAAGGATGATGATAAGCTGAGGGTACGTTAAAAGAGAGAGAGAGAGAGAAGGGGGTATTTTGGATGCAGATCCTTAAGGAGATTCAAGTTCTTGAGAAAGGGATTTAGTATTCGAGGGAGACTTTACAATGACTGTCAGTTTACAAGCTGTGTGCAGACTTGGGCAGTCAGAGGTCTTGGGTCATGGTCTGAAGATTAGAAAAGTAAATGCTGAATAAGAGGTCCCATCAGTGAACCCTGTGAGATACCAAGGGTTACCTTTAGACTCTCTGATAAGGCACCCTCTACCCAGACCTTATGGGTTCTGTCTTTTAGCCAGTTTGCCATCCATCTTACTACATAAGGATCTGTTTGTAATGCATTAAGCTTTCTTACTATGATAGCATGTAGAATGGTGTCACATGCCTTGATTAGATCAAGATATGCTGCATGGACTGCACTTTCACTGTAACAGCCTGTGTTTCCCCTTTCAAAGAAGTTAACCAGATTCATTAGACAGGATCTACCATTGGCAATGTCAAACTGCTGAATCTAAATTTATGAGGATTTTTAATGTCAGAGTTTTTTAGGTCAGTTATAAAGTGTTTCATGGTTTTGCAAATAAGACTTATCAGGCTGATGGGCCTATAATTCCCAAGGTCAGAGGTGGGGCCACACTTAGGGAGTTGCATCATTACTGCAGTGCCCCAAACCTCAGGGACAAAGTCATTAGCTAAACTCGGTTTAAATGGTTTAAGGAGTACCTGTATAAGGGTTTGTTTAGCATGTTTTATTAAACAACCAGGTATACTGTCAGGAACTGTTGAGGAAGTATTTTTAGTCTCGACAATCTTAACCATGTTCTTTAGTAATGATAGGGTGGTCTGAGGGATTCAGGGTTAAGTGGGTTTTGGGTAATAGTCATCTCTGAGGTAAAAGTCTCACCGAATCTGTTAGTATAAAGGCAGTGTCTGCTGGATCAGAGTAGGTGGTGTCAGTAAGTTTTAGATCAATGTTTTTTGTTATTTCTTAGTTTCTTTACATAGTTAAAAAAGATTATAACTATCCTTAGCTTCAGATATTAACTTAAGTTCATGGGCTGCTTTAATAGCTATAGCATTTTTCAAGATTTTAGTCAATTTTCTGACGTTACTTTTAAAATGAGGGTCATTTGACTGGCTGTATACTTTAAGGAGTTTTGTTTTCTTTTATTCTAGAATTTATTTATGTTGGAGAGCAGTTTTTAAATTTCTCATTATATTTAGGTCTGTTTGGGACTGCCAATTCTATACATTAATCTAAGTAGGCATATAATTCCTTTGTGAAACCATCTGCCATGGCAGTGTTTGGGGTGATGCTGAGGTAAGTGAATTTTGAAACGTCATCTTAAAATTTGATGAGATCAGTGCTTTTGAAATCCCTGCATTCTGGTGTAATGGTTTGTTCAGTGTGTATAGAGATTTGGAAATCTATGGTAACTTGTTTATGATCTGATTTAACCAGAGAAAAAGATACCAGGGGAATAGTACGTCAGAAATTATATTCATAAAGATCAGATCAACAATGTTATGTCCTGTAGTGTGTATATTAATCTGATGCAGACGAAAATTAAAATCCACCAGCCACTCACCAAGCACAGTAATGTTTTATCAACTCAGTCTGGTACCTCAACTTTTCACCTTCACTAGATTCAGTATCACATTAACTTATGCTGTTTTTAAACAGAGGTAACCAAACATTATAACAGATACATTTGTCGCTTCACTTAATAAAAATATCTATTTCGTATTAAATAGCAGTTGCATATTTTTACATAATAAACCATGTTTATAAATTCCATTTATAAATTCACTTCCGGATTTAAACCATTAGGGTGTAGGGTTCTGTAATTCAAAATAGTGTTTTGTTTCCATTTACAATAATTTACTTAAAAATCACCACCCCTGGGTAAAAAAGGTTTTGCCAATTTACAAAAGAAAAACCCTGTTTCCATAACATTATGCTTTTCTACAAAATATTCAGCAACTGGGCCATTCATATTTTTATTTCTAATGTCACCCTTGTGTTCCATAATCCATACCTTAACCTTTCTCCTGGTTTAACACACGTACCACTTTGGAAATTTACATCCACATCCGATAATATACACCAGTTTCAAAAATTCACAGATAAGTGTCCATTGGAAACATAAAACCTATCATTAATTTTTGGTCCATCTAAATTGCACTACTGTACTTGGTCAGTGGCTGGTGAGTAATTTGATCCAGGCTGTTTTTGTTTATCAAATGTAAGAACATTTGGGTATATTCTACATTAGAGATATAGGAACTTCAGTTTATTAAGGGGTTGTTAGCCTCTCAAAATAGCTGAGTTCTTGTGTATAGAGAGTTTATCAAGAATATTGAAGAATGTTACATGATTTTCAGGGGAAATGAAGGATGTCCTGCAATAGGCTGTAAACTGATAGTTGTTCCTGTTGTGTGTGATTTAAGAGTACAGTAAATTCCATTTGTGGGTCTCTGGGGATCTGTCTAGAGGTGATGGTCCTTAACAAATATGGAGACACCACCACAGCTGCCATCAGGTCTGAAGGCATGGTAACTACAAAACTCCTGTATGAAGGGAGTGCTTTCTGAACATTAAAACAAAATTTCATTCATTACATAGATACGGTTATGTTCCAAATGCAGGAAAGCCTCAAAAGACAGTAGTTTGCTGGTGAGACTTCTGGCATTGAGCAGAGCCATCTTAACCCTTATTTTCCCAGGTGTATAAAGGCAGAATCTGTTAAATATCATATTTTCTGACACTTTCTCATCCTCTGAGATAAAGAAATGCAAGCTCACAGAAAAATTGACCAACACCAGAAAATTATACCAAATGGGACTGTTGGTATATTAACATTAGCACAATAGTCCAGCCAAATCCGTCTTGTAATGTTAACTGCACTTTACAACAGTCGCTTTCATATTATTTTTACAGTATATATGATATGTCAAAGAAAAATCCAAAATAAATTCACTGAATTGTCAAATGGCAGTTCGTCAAGACATTAAGCCTAGCAGAGTTCAAAAGTGCTGAGTATAGTACAGTTCAAAGCAGTTGATGTGAAGGCACTTGTACTTTCCACATTTCTTGCATGCATTCGACTGGCAGTAGGTACACCTCCCATGTGATGTTAACTCAAGGCAGTGTTGGGTGCCATTGTATCACACAAGATTTGTTACTGGTGCAGTTGCACCACCGTGCTGGCGACGAGGTACTCCCTTGAGCAAGTCCCTAGTAACTTCCCAGCAAAATTCAAGATGTGTGAGACAGTCTGAAGATGGCGCAGCTTTGCTGTGAAGTATCCACTCAACAACTACTGCCATGTTGATTGAATTGACTCAGATTCCACCACCACTTCTTTGACTTTATCAAAGGATGGTGTTCTGCTAGAAGTCGATCAAGCAGATCCACACCGCCCACGCCTGACGTATAGTTAGCTATCATTCTTGGCTGTGGAATCTTAAAGTACCTTTGAAAATGATGTTCAGTCATCACAATGGGGTTGACAACATCAAAGTTGGTCATGCAAGTCACCACGTTGTTATCCCCCCCCCCGACAATGTTGAATTTGCCATCACACTTGTGTACATACTTTCCTCTGTGATTTCTGGAAAGCTCTCGTTTGGTAAAGCAACTGTACCAAGTCTGTTTTCACGAGCTGTTCCAGTGGGAGAAGACAGTATGCTGCCTTTTTGATGGAATTGTATCGACAAAACTGAGAAAAACATGCTCTCCCAAGCCACCTCTTTCAGATCGATCTGCTTTACCACAGTAAATAGAAGCCTGGAATGGGAATCCATCTGAAGAACAGAGTATCCAAATTGCATAGCCAAATCATATTGGCTTACTCCTAATAAACATTTTGGCACCATTGTGGCCATAATCTGGAGCCATTGATTTGTCTATACTCATCTTCTCTTCAAACATGCCAAACTGTATCAGTGCATTGTTCAGACTATCATAAACAATATTCACTTTTGCAACTTTAGATTTCTCCAGGTTCTTCTTGTCGGCAGCATGGAAAATTTTCTTCAGTTCATGAAATCTGTTTTTGGTCATTGCTTTCTTCACTGCATCACAACCCAAGTCATCAGCCAGGCTCTAGTAATCTCTCTCTCTGGGCAATCTGTGGTATCCTGACAGTAGAACAATACCAACAAACTGTCTAATTTCTTCTGTGGATGTTGAAAACTGTGATGTATTTTTATCATGATGTGCATACAGATCCGTCTGGGTTTTCAAGTGATCAAATAGATCATTACCAAAACATGCATCAAATAACTCCAATGGCGTCTTCATCAGCAGTTCTGGATGTGTATCAAGTAGTCTTGTTAATTCTTCAGATTTTATAGGTTCTTTGAACTTGTCTGTCCTTTTCCAACCGGTCTTATGGCTTGACGGTGGTACATGCACTGTCTCTGAAGACCTGTGTTTTCAAGTTGCAGTCTTGTTACTTCCTGCCACACTTTGATGGCTTTGCAGTTTTTCATTTTCTTTGCTCTGAATAACTGTAGTCATCTTCTTCAACCACAGAATGAACAGCTTCCCTTACTATGTGCCCACATTTGCATGTTCTTGTACGACTCCGTGAACTTGTCTTGCAGCATTTCCAGTTTCATCAGAGCCACGTTCAGCACCAGTAAACATGTCCAGTTCTCCACAAATGTCTATTGGTTCATCAGGACCCAAATCTTCATCAGTATGTTCGACCTCAGAATCCTTCCCATCCACTGGTGAAAGAATACAAATTTCTGGAATGTCATTCTCATCTGTGTCATCATCAGAAGTCCCCAATACTGCTTCAACGGCCTGAGAAAGAGTGAAGTACTTTCAAACAGCTGGCATCTGAAGTCTGTAAAAAAATAGAGCATCTATTGCTTTCTTTCAGAAAAATTATTTATTCTATTGTGTAAAATGCCGTTCATGTGTCAAAGAATTGCCCATATTAGGAGAAAAAAATTGCTGATGTTATGTAGTCCAGTCTCGCCTACATTCTTACCTCTGGGTTCGGAGCCGAATATCGGCTCCGACTCGGCCAACTTTTCTAGCTCGAAGTGTTTCTGTTGGCTGGGCTAAGATGGTATCCCATGCCGCATTGCTCTATATCCCCAGATCTCGTTTGCCGCTCGTGTAGCTCGGACGTGGTCTTGCTCTTGGCTGTGGCTAAGTACCTTTTTTCTTCTTCTTGAGAGAATTTATTACAAACAAAAGCTATTTTAATAGCTATTCCTAGTTTGGTGTTATTTGTGAAATTTTTTTCGGTGTGTGTGTGTCATTGTTTTTTGTGGTTTCCCACTAGCTGTTCAGTTAGAAGACCTAGTCTGTCCCCTTGCTTCCCTGTTTTCTAACTTCTGGTCTAAAACCGTTTAAATTAGATGTTTTAGTCTTAGTCCCCTTCATGTGTGTGTACTACTGCTGGTCTAAAACCGTTTAAATTAGAGGTTTTAGTCTTAGTCCCCTTTGTGTGTGTCTGTATCTGAGGATTGTTTTGTTAAAGTTGGTTAGTGGTAGTGTTTTTTTTTTTTGTTTTTTTTTCCCGC
This sequence comes from Protopterus annectens, assembly GCF_019279795.1. Taxonomy (NCBI): domain Eukaryota; kingdom Metazoa; phylum Chordata; order Ceratodontiformes; family Protopteridae; genus Protopterus; species Protopterus annectens. Next base: position 68,780,889 of record NC_056737.1, on the reverse strand, counting down.
ACTCAGTATGGTGTAATTTGTGACTGTTTTTCTCCAATTGGTTCAGTACCTGTGATCTTTTGTCTTGTTGATTGTGGTAATTTCTTAAGATGTCTAAATATTCGAAGGAGCACAAGCCCTCGGGCTTTAAGAAATGCTCAACGTGTGGCTATAAAATGTCCATTACCAATGGACATTCAGTATGTGTCTATTGTCTGGGAGCAATCCATCTGCAGGAGTCTTGCAGCTTCTGTCATGCATTTAGTCCCAGGGTACTTCAGAAAGAAAGAATAAGTTAATTCTGAAGGGACTTTTGAAACCCTCGTTCGAAGAGGGTCTGGAATCTGCTTCTAGCTCTAAACCTAGATCCAGTAAATCAAAAAAGAGGTCTCCGGCTTCTTCAGTCTCCTTAGAGCCACTGGAGAAAGTAATTAATTTAGCTTCGACATCCTCGGCTCCACTGTCCTCGGGGCCGCAGGAAGTGTTGGTGATGATGGAACCAGCGTCGGCTCCAATTATATTGGAACCTGTTCGGAGCCGATCGCCTAGTATTAGGCAAGTATCACCTGAGAGGAGATCTCGATCTCCCTCCCTGTCCTGCAAATCCTCCAGGACACTATCGGATGTGGATGTCGATAGGGTGGTGCAGAGACTCCTTCAGTCACCGGTTTTGGCTAAATTGTTCTCGGCTCCGTCCCAGTCGGCTCCGGAGCCCATCCTGCAACCTACTTTGATCTTTCCTCCTCCAAGTGCATCCCAGCCTTCGAAGCCAGAGTACTCGGCTCCTTGTGATGTTTCCAGGTGTGTTCCGATGGCCCCTACTGGCTTATTGGTGCCGACGTCAGCTCCGACCCCATCGGCGCCATCCACGGGATTCATGACTCGGGATTCTTCAGTCGGGGCCAAGGGAGAGACCTCGGGACATCTTTTGGTTCCTAGTCTCCCACTCAGTGCTTCAGCTCGGGGGAACCCCGACTCCTGTCATGGCCTCGGAGGCTGGTCATTCTTCAGATTCGGGGGGGCCAGCCTTTGAGGCCATGCGGAGTGTGCTGGCCAGATCGTCAGCGACATCATGCGGGTCGGTCATTCTGTCCCCTACCACTCTGGTGCAGGTCTCTGATCACCACCTATCTTTAGACAGCGGAGCCCCAAGGCCTCAGGGTACCCCCACGAGTGGTCCCCAAGTTTCTGAGGGCCCCTCAGAATGTTTGCCTGAGGAGCCCCCTAGAAAGAAAACGTGCAAGAGGAAGCACATAGACTCCCAGGATGAGTCTCTCACCTCAGATACTGACCTCAAGGAATCGGAGGGGTCCCCCAAGTCATCCTCTGAGGATGTTTCTTTCTCTGACATCCTAGAGATATTGAAACAAAGAGGTGACTGGCCGTCCAAAGCCCCCTCCGAGGAGGAGTCGGTCTTCCTGAAGGCCTTCGGTGCTCATCCCTCCGCCTCCTGGGTGTCTCCACCCTTCGACGAACTCCTGGATTTGATTTGTCGGAGGGTGTAGGAGAACCCTGATTCTGTGGAATCTGTCCCCAGGAGACCCAATAAATTTCTGTCTGCTCCCCCGGGTAAGGAATTTTTGTCCAAGGGAGTACCTGTGGATGCCATGGTGGTGGCAGCAGCCACCCAGAAGGAATTAGCCGCGACTTCTTCCTCCTTCCATCCTCCTAACAAGGAGTGTAGGACCATGGACCAGTACAGGAAGCATACCCTCTCTTCAGCGATCTTTACCTTATGGTCGCTGAACTACTTATCTCACTTTACACGGCTCCAGAGAGATCTCCTCAAGGAGCTTGGAGATGCTCTCATGGGGTAATGTTTCTGAGGTGGTGGCCCAGACGGTTAATGCCCAGATGTCTACCCTCAATTCCATTGTTAACTCCTCCATGAGGCTGATCTCATATGCAGCCGATGGAGCGAGTAGGGCAGCAAGTTCAGGAGGTGCTCTTAGGAGGCAGGCCTGGATGCGCCTTTGTCATTTCGCGGAGGCCTTCAAGTCTTCATTCACCGACGCCCCCTTTGATGGTTCCTCTTTGTTCGGAACCAAGGTAAAAGACACCCTCATCAGGTGCGAGCAGGAGGGAAAAACTCTGTCTGCTGTAGGGGGTCTGTTTTTCCCTTCCCTCTAGTCCTTATCCCAAGGTCCAGAGGGGTGGAAAGATGTGGTTCCAAAAATCAGAGTTTTTTTTCCCAGTGCACAAGGTGAGCCCCCCTCCAGAGGCAGAGGAGCTGGAGGTTATTCAGGAAGACGCCGCCCTAGAGGCAGAGGAGGTCCCCGCAACTTGGGAGACCGCGACTCCTTTCACGGTTCTCCCTACTGTCGCTCCTGATGGGATGTCCAACTGTGCGTTTCTGGAGCCAGTTGGGGGTCGAATATCGTTATACCTGGAGGCCTGGCAAAACATCACCCAGGACCAATGGGTTTTACGAATAATTTCCAGAGGTTATGTCATCCCCTTTTCGTCAGATCCCCCTCCAGTCAGGAAAATCCCGGACGTTCCACCCAGTCAAAGGAATTACATGACTTCAGAGGCTTCAAAGCTGCTAGAAAAAGGAGCCATCCAGCATGTCCCCTCAGACCAGATCGGATTAGGGACTTACTCAAGATTCTTTTTGGTGCTGAAAAGAACAGGGGACCTGAGACCCATATTGGATCTCAGCCGATTGAACAACCATGTACAAAAGTCCAAGTTCCGTATGGTTACATTGCAGTCAATTCTCCCATTGTTGGGAAAAGAAGTATGGATGTGCTCCATCTACCTCAAGGATGCTTACTACCATATCAAAATGGACAGGGCATCCAGGAGTCACCTATGCTTCCGGCTGGGAGCCAGTCATTTTCAGTTTCGAGCCCTGCCTTTGGTCTCACCACAGCCCCCCAGGGTGTTCACCAAATGTATGGGGGTGGTGACGGCTCACCTGAAATGTCAAGGATTCCAAGTGTTTCCTTATCTGGACGACTAGCTCCTCACTGCCACCACCAGGCATCTACTAATTCAGACCAGGTTGGGCATAACATTGAACTGGGAAAAATCTGCATTGTTACCCTCAAAATGTGTCATTTTTATAGGTGCAGAACTAGACACCATTCAAATGCAGGCGTTTCTACCACAGGAAAGAATCAGAGCCTTACAGCAACAAGTTCATGCCCTGCTCCCTCTGAGAAGAGCGAAGGCAAGATGGGTTCTCCAACTCCTGGGGACTATGGCTGCGACAATTGTTAGTCCCTCTAGCAAGATTACATATGAGGCTCCTTCAATGGCTACTCTTTGCTCAGTGGTCTCTTCAAATGCTTCCACTTTCCCACCCTATTTTACTCACGGGCAGGTGCAAACAGGATCTCAGTTGGTGGCTTTGCACCAACAATTTGGACAAGGGGAAACCCTTTGCTCCGCCGCCTCCAATTGCCACGGTGACCACGGATGCCTCCCAGATGGGGTGGGGTGGGCATTATCTAGGCAGGACAGTCCAAGGCACGTGGCAAGAGCACGTGATACATTTGCATATCAATGTCCTGGAGATGGGAGCTGTGCTACGTGCGTTGCAGGCACTTCAGAGCTTTCTCCTTCTCGGGACTATTGCAATCCACTCGGACAATATGTCAGTGGTGTGGTATCTGAACAAGCAGGGAGGAACCCAAATCATATCCCCTGTGCAGAGAGGCCATGCGAGTGTGGCAGTAGGCAGTGTCTTCCCAACATTTTCTAGTGGCAACGCACATTCCGGGGAAGTCCAGCGTGATCGTAGATAGGCTAAGCAGAGCTATTCTGATGCCTTACGAGTGGTCCCTGAACCATCTAGTTGCAGAACGGATCTTCCGCACATGTCAGAGCAGCTCCATCCCTCTCTGTGGATCCTCCAGTTTGACAGCCTGGCTACTCCGCTTCCGTCATTAGTTAGGCTTCATCATTTTTCACCGGAGGTAGTTCATATTTTATCTTCCTCTCATAAGCCTTTACTAGGAAGATTTATTTCAGCAAATGGAAGAGATTTTCAATCTGGGCTCATACCCAAGGGATTGACACTTGCACAGCTCCAATTGCTTCTGTTTTGGAGTTCTTGTCTATGCTTTTTCGTCAGGGCTCAGCATCCCCCACCATAAAAGTCCAATTGGCAGCAATTTCTAACTTTCATGTTGCTAATGAGCCAAGTCTGATGGCTCACAGACTCTGTAAGGCTTTCCTGAGGGGCACTCTGTTACTCTGTCCTCCTGTTTCGGAAGCTATCATGCCTTGGGATTTAAACTTTGTTCTACAGGCTCTTACTTCTCCACCCTTTGAACCTGCAGCCACTTGTGATTTAAAATTCTTGACCTGGAAGACTCTTTTTAGTAGCCATCACCTCAGCCAGACGCATTTCAGAGATTCAAGCTCTTTCTGTAAAACCCCCATACTTGATTTTTCATAAGGACAGGGTTTCTCTCAGACCGAACCCTTCCTTTCTTCCCAAAGTGGCATCTATCACTAATCTTAATCAATCTATTGAGTTGCCAGTGTTTTTTCCCCAGTTCTCAAACAAGGCAGAATTTAAATTTCATCAATTGGATTTACACAGACAATTACATTTTTATCTGCACAGAACCAAAGATCTCAGAAAATGTGATCAGTTGTTTGTTTCCTTTTCGGAAAACAGAATTGGGTCTCCTGTCTCCAAAATCACTCTGTCCAGGTGGATATCCAGTTGCATCTCTTTCATGGATTCTTCAGGGGGTAAAGATCTATCGTTCCCGGTCAAGGCTCACTCTACTCGGTCTGTATCTACATCTACAGCCTATCAGGCCAGATTGTCTGTGGATAATATTTGTGCTGCGGCTACTTGGACATCTCCTCACACTTTTGTTACTCATTACAAGTTGGACGTGGAATCTAGGGGTAGGTCTTCCTTTGGTCCCACAGTGCTCAGGGGTATTTTCCACTGAGCCTTCCATGATTTAGGTGCTGGGGACGCTGTCCCACGGGTAAGAATGTAGGTGGGATTGGACTACATAACATCAAGAAGTTATGTACTTACCATAACGTTCGATGTATGTAGTCCATCTCGCCTCACATTCTTACTTACCCCCCCACCTTCCCCCTTCCTGGAGGATCTGGAGGTTAGGACTGGTTTTCAGAATTCCCTTCACTCTTGGTTTGTTCTTCCTTTCCTTGGGTGTTGTTATGCATGGAGTATGAGTGTTGGTGTTCGCAGCAAACTAGATCTGGTGATATAGAGCAGTGCAGCATGGGATACCATCTTAGCCCAGCCAATAGAAAGACTTCGAGCTAGAAAAGTTGGCTGAGTCGGAGCCGATATTCAGCTCCGAACCCACGGGTAAGAATGTGAGGAGAGATGGACTACATATATCGAACATTATGGTGAGTACATAACTTCTTGTTACTACATTTTTATAAACATTTTTTTTTTGTATAGTGGTCTGGTGTAGTAGATTTGAGATAAATTAATGTTGGCCAACTCTTTGTTTAATGTATGCCTGAAAGTGTTGTCATACTGAATTTTTGCTGAGAACTAGTTCTCATGGGACTAAGAGGCTTTGACGCATAAGACATTTTAGTGTGAGTTGGTGCATAGTGTGACAGTTCTGTGTTGCCCCATTCCATATTTTTTTGTGAGAGTAAGACTTCTATATTTGTTAAATATTTGCATCTCTCGCAAACAGAATTTCTTTTTTCCCCCAAGAAACATCATCATTAAATTATCACATATGACATAGGCAGTCTTACATTTATATAAATGAAAAACATTGACACTACCTTAGCTGCAAATATTATACATCACAGACACCATTGAAACTGTAGTTGCAAACATTATACATCACTTATAATCTATCCAGTCATTGTCAGTTAAGCACTGTATGGCTCATTCAAATCCTTCCTCTTAAACTTCATTCCTTCTCTGCATATATTGTTCCCACAATTCCCATTTTTATATATAGTTTGCTCTATCCCTTTTGTAAAGATCCCATTTCTGGTTGTTTTATCTCTGTTACTTGTATTCACTACTTCTAGTAAAGTTGGTCCAGACTATGATTTCCATTTTTAAGTAATTGCTTTTTTGGTAGCCACCGTAATTAGCTTCACAAGGCTTTACTGTGTCTAGATAATTCCGATACTGTATCATAGCTCAAAAATATCATCTCCCCAATCAGTCCAATCCGCTCACCCAGCATCTCCAACAGAGCAGTTCGCAGGGAATCCCTAAAGTCTGCCAGCTCATTGCACTCCAGAAAATATGTTCCCAGCCACCTCTTTCTTACCCATCACAGGAAAAATTCTTTGTAGTCTACTTGGGTTATAAAAATACCTATATGAACACTTCCATGCAAAGATCCTAAATCTTCTAGACTTTGTTGCATATTTGGGAGATATACATATGTCCCACCATTGTCGCTCTGTGAATTGCTTATCCAGTCTCTCTTCCCAATCCTTTCTAAGCTCCTCTGATTGATTCTTATAATTATCATGAAGTATTTTATATGCTGTACTAAGTATTCCTTGTTAACAACAGCTTCTGTTCTAGATTACATTAAAAACTCTACCAGTGCTGGTCTTCCATGAAGCCCCCCCCCCCCAATTTCTTCCTCTTTGCCTATACTCTGATATCAAACCTTGGTAAGGGAAGGCAGTCTCTAACCTGTAGTCCCAATAAATTCTTGGCCTCTTCCCATTCTATTACCTTTCTCTTTCTAATTATTTGCTCCCAATACATTGGTTCATTTGCCACTTTTCTCCAATAAATTCCAGCCCCTCTTGCCTATTATCTGTATCACTAACTACAGTCATCTCTATCGACAGAATCTCTTTTCTCCGTTCTCGTGCTGGTTTAGTTCTTAGAAAACTCCCTGCTATTTTATGAATATAATACTCTGTATGGCTTTTGTTGTTCTCCTTAAGACTCTGCATCCAAAATCCCAATCTCTCCTTATTTCTTGAGCTTCCCCCATATCATCATTCCTTTCCATTTTGAATTATAGTTTTCTGCTTGTGCTATGGATAAGCGCCTTAAATGTGTTGCTCTAAAATACTCCTTCAAATTGGGTAATCCTAGTCCTCTTTGTTCTATTGGAAGAATCAGCTTATCCCACTTGACCCTTGTTGTCTTCCCTTCCCAGATAAAATCCTTCAACTCTTTAATTGCTATCCACAGCTTCTCCTCTGGTTGATAAAAATATGCCTGACCTGTGTATAAGACTAAAGGGACTAAAACATTTTAATTGCTTGTAACCTAGTATCCATATAACAAAGCTTCCAGTTTCACAATTTTTGTATTATCTTCTATTTAGTCTCTTCCCACATATCCTTAGCTGCCACAACAGAGTCATTTCTAATCCATAATCTTAAATACTTCATTTTACCTTGTCTCCATAAATATGGATATTGTTGGGCCAATTCGTGTGTGGGTACATAATTTACGGCTATGGCCGTTGTTTTAGTTTCATAAATTTTGTATCCCAGGAAGATCTGAAACTGGCTTGAAATGTTCCACAACGCTGTAATGGTCCTTTCTGGTTTTGTTATGAATAAAATAATATCATCTGCAAATAGAGCCAGCTTTTCCTGACTACATACCAATTATATCCTTGAATTTCTGAGTTCCTTACTTTCATTGCCAGTGGTTCTAAATATAATGCAAATAACAAAGGGGAAAGTGGACAATCCTGCCTGCTTGTTCTACTCAAACAAAAGTTATCAGAGAGGACCCCACCCACTTTAATTTTTACCTCAGATTTCTCATATATACTCCTAATCAACCTTATAATTGTATCCGGGAAAGCAAGTGATTCTATTGCCCTTCTCATGAAGTCCCAGTCTACTCTGTCAAATGCTTTCTCTGCATTAAGACCCACCAATAACAGTGGTATTTTCTTACATTCTGCTTCCCGCTGGATCATTAAAGTTGTTAATATTGTCAAATGTTTGTCTCCCCTCCACAAAACCATATCTATAAATTTTATATCACTTTTGCCATTCTGTTAGCCATTATAGACGTGAATGCTTTATAATCATGGTTTAGTATTGAAATGGACCTGTATAAAGCTGAATCCAATGGATCTTTACCTTCTTTAGGTATTACCTTTACCACCACCTTCTTCAAGGATGCTGGTACTTCTCATCTTAAAATACTCTTAAACCTTCCAGATCTTTCAGTTTTTTTCCCCTCCTAGCTTCCAAACTTCCATAGGAATACCATCTATTCCTGGGGACTTTCCTGCAGATTGGTTATACATAGCCATTTTTATCTCATCTCTTCCTATCCTGTTAATAATTGAGCCTCATCCACCTCTAACCTTGGCATATTTAATTCTTCCGTAAACATTTCCATTTGTACCTTTTCTTGATTTCCATATTTCTCTGTTTTATACAAACTTACATGAAGTTTTTGAAATACCTCTAATACTTCTACAGGATGTCTTGTTGTCTTTCTGTGTTATACGCTGCCTAAACTTGGTGACAACCCTTTCTACTTTCTGGTGCCTGAGCCATTGTGCTAACAGTTTTTGTGCTCTAGAATTGTTATCAAAAAACAGTTGCGTAACAGTAATCTTTCTAAACTTGTGCATATTATCGAGGTAATCCCTTATTTTCTGTTTAGCATTCTGCAGTTGCTCCTTTTCTTATTTTGAGAGATTCCCCTATTTTGCATTACTTTAACATTTGTCAGCCCTTCTAAATAATTCTTGTTACTTCTTAGCCGTATCTCCCTTTCCTTTATTTCCACCCTATTTTTAAACTCCACTTGAATTTCATCCCACACCCTAGCTATATTTTCAGAAGAAATTTCTATCTTCTCTAGTAGTGCCTGAATTAATTCCAAAACCCATTCCTTAAATTCCTCTCTTTTCAGCCAGTAGGTGGGAGGTACTAGTGTCTCATTTTTATTTCATTACTTTGCATTTCTATTTTAGTTATTATTTGGCACGTGAACTGAAATAGTTATTGGGTGTGTTTCAGGACCTTCAATTAAACGCACATGTTCCTGTGAGATATAAATTCTATCTAGCCTTGCCCAGTTTTTGTAACTTGGTGAATAATATGTAAATTCACTCTGAAATCTTAGTACTGAATTCACATCTTCCATGCAAAACATTTTCATAAAATCTTCAGAAATCTACCCTCCTTTGTTATATTTTCCCTTCCTAGCCCATAGACACATCTTCACTGTTGCAAGCCGAATTCCAGTCTCCAATTATAAGTAATATTCCTTGCTGAAAGCTGATTATTTCTCCCAGAATGTTCTTACTGTCCATTATAGCAGTTTTAGGTGTAATATAAATGTATGCCAGTGTAATCCTCCTCCCTTGCCAGTAGCCCCTTAGCACTACACATCTTCCATTATTATTTTTTTTCCTCATCTGTCACAATTGGAACTTCTCTTGCAGTTAATATAAGCACTCCTCTTTACCTGTGCCTGAGATATTCCACTGAATAACCCTCCTGAAAACCTTTCTTTATCAAATTCACATGTTCAGTTCTTTCCAGGTGAGTCTCCTATAGCATAGCTATTTGTGCTCTTTTTTATGTTTACCTGTAAGACCATTCAGATTGAAAGACATTACAGAAAGCATCATTTTCTTATATAGTTATTATTACCACCTTTTATGTACAACTGCTTTTTGTTAAATGTCTAGTTCCAACTTTTATGTTACATGCATATACTGTCTGGCATGTTCGTCTTTTATACAGTTGTTTCTTGTCATATCCACTTCAGCCTATGCCACATCTTACATAACTTTTTTTGTTTTTCTTGAAAGCTCTCAAACAGAACAAACAACCTCCCCAAAACCTATTAACTTAATAATACACACAACTATGTACATCTTCAAATACTGATGATTTTGCTTCATAAGAACAACAAAAGTTCTAAGTTGATAGCCACAGAGACATGGTAGAGTTAACCAAAAAGAAAGGTTAGTCGTGCTAAGACGCATGGTACAGTCTATGCTTTTAGTAAGTGTTATTTGATTTTGCTCTATCATTAAACTCTCCCAGCTGAGAAAACACTTGAATGCTTTCAGTAAACACTTTCTCCAAGCCATTACTCTTTTATCAAGTTGTGTTCTAGTGTCATGCAAACCGGACACAAAACTGCTAAGGGTCCCTTTTTTACCAGAAAAAAGCCTTATAATATTCAGTTTTCTTTTTAATTTACACACTTTGCAATAAACTTATTACTGGTTAATGCCTAGGGTCTTAACCCAGTCATTTCCCTGTACAAGCATGGGAAAAACCTCACTGATTTTTCCTTTGTCATGCTCTCTTAACCAGACCCCCCCTTTTTTTTTACATTGCAGTGCCTACGTTTCTTAAAACTGAACAAAAAAAAAAAGAAGAAAGGAGAAAAGAAAAAAACAGAAGCACCTGTTTATATTAGTATCCCCACTGCATTTAAAAAAAAACTGAAAAAATGTTACTTCAAGCCTAATTTGGTTTTATCTTATGTTTAAAGCCCTTCCAGCTGGGAAACTCCCTGGTTGCTTTCAGAGAACATTATGTCCTAGTCAGTTTCTCTAATCATTTTTTTTTCTTTTCCCTCAGCCAATCCCCTTCCACCAGACTGTCTCCAGTTTCTTTTTATCAGATAGTTTCCATGGAGACATGAGAACAAGGCACCCAGTTTCTCTATCAGATTGCTTCTATGGAAACATGAAGACCAGCTGCAGAACTGCTACTAAGTATACATGCACTTGCTAGGAAAAAAGCCTCATAATATTCAATATTCTTTTTTCATTTGCTTGCTTTATGTTAAAACTATTCAATCTAAGGTCTGTAATACAGTCATTTCCCCATGCAAGAATGAAACAAGCACATTAATTTTAACTTTGTTGTGGCTTTTTAACCAGGCTTTTTTTTCATTGCATTTCCTATATTTCTCAAAACTGTACAAGAAGAAAGAGAGAAGAGGGGAGAAAAAGAAAAAAACACCTGTTTACAAACCCCATTATACTTAAAAATAGCATGCAAAGAAAACCATACACCACATATACAGTACCATTAAGAAAAAATACATTTCTTTACTTACACTTAGCTTTCTCCCCTACCCAAAGCATTTTCTGAACATTAATGACATGAAGTAGGGCTTATACTTTAGAGTCCCCCACAAATCCAAGAAATTATGAAAAAGTCCAATATTTCCAGGTTTTCTTGTTCTGTCATATTTCACAAATCTAATTATCACATTGTAGTCCTACATTGAGCTACTGGTTTTATTACTGTTCTTCTCCAAAGCCCAGATCACGTCTCTGCTTCATTTCCAACATACTCTTGATTCTTCTAGTCAACTCTCATGCTTCCTTCCTTCTCTCTAACATTTTCCATTCAAATACTGGAAAAAGTTTCACAGGTACAGTCTCTCTCTGTGGTCTTTCTTGCCAGAAGAACAAGAAGCAGAATCTTCTGTTTCACAGCTTACTTTTTGTTGGACAAACTTTTGTATTTTTTTCTTGGCATGCACTTCATCAAAAAATGATTTTGTCCCTCCAGGGAAGAATACTTTAAAGACAGCTAGATACAGCAGTTTGAATCTCACACCTGTTGCTCGACATTCCCTGAATAGTGGAATGAATTTACTCCTCTTCTGCCTAGTGTACAGTGAATAATCATTCTTCACAAACACTCTGCTGTCTCCCACTTTTAGTATTTTGTCTTTCTGCCACAGTTTTGTCAGAATCAATTCCTTCTGCTGGCAAGATTGCATCTTTACTATTATAGGTCTAGGTTGCTTTCTTATAGCTAGGTTTGGAGCATACACAGAATGGGTACTTTCAACTAACAACAACTGCTGTGGAATACCAGTCCAGTTGCTTTTTTGTACTTTCATAAAATTAATGCAGTCTCTTCCTTCCAACTTCTGTGGTATAGCTGAAAATCTCACATTTTCCCAATGTCCTCTGTCCTCTAATTCTATTATTTTTTAAAACATCTCTTACTGCTTTTCTTCATTTTGCCTTGATTTTTGCAACTTTATCATCTCATCTGAACATCTGTTTAAAGATTGTTCTATTTTTTCCAGCCTTTTGTTGTTTGTGTTGATCTACTCCATCAGTGTTTTGTTTAGTTTAACCAGGTCTGTATGCAGTTGTCTTGTATCATCCTGTAGGTTATTGGAAGTCATGTCTGAAGATTGCATTGATTTTTGCTGAACAGCTGCAAAACTTTCCCCAGTCATGTTTCTTCGTCACTTTTTGTTGATGATTTTTTTCCAGTTCTTATGTATTTCTTTATTCCTGGCATCCAGGCAGTGCACTTGCTACTCGGTTACTGAAATTTAGCCATAAACACAAGTCTCCTGGCCTTCTCTGCTGAGTTTCAGTTTTCACACTGGGAGAGCTAGAAACAAGCTGTTAGTGTGCAGCCCTCTTGGAAGTCTCACAAACAGAATTTCTTTTGTTGAATATGGGTCCAATATATGTGAGCATAAGACAGTTACTACACTGCTTAAAGATTCCAAGTGCTATGAGGCTGGCACTAGGAGGGAAACATTTAGGCTGAGCTTCCATCTTGGTACTGGACTGTGCAGTATAACAGGCAGGAAGTGCTGGCAAGGGTATCTCAAGCTTTAGCAGTCTAAGGAGATAGACTTCTGTTTATTATTCTAGTGGTCACTTTTATGAACAGATGAGATGAGCTTCCAAATGCAATTTGTAGTAAGGGCACCAGGTAAACAGTGAAATAGTGAAAAGAATAGGAAGTTCTTGGAGTGTTTTCCAAAAATTGACATGAGACAAACCTTATGTTTGGATAGAAAACAGTGAAGAATAGTAAAGATACTTTTCAGTTAAAGTTGAATAATTTAAGTACACAAAAACAAGACCTTACCAAAGGTATCGCTAAATGTTATGATTGCGGCTGTTGTAAATATATAGCTCATGCTGATTCTTCTCTCCCTGTAAATGGTAGAGAAGTATGTGCACCAGGCAGACTTAATTGGAAATGTAAGTTTGTCATTTATGTTGCCTGCTGTAGCACTTGTGGATCATTTTTTTATTGGGAGAGCCTCAGGAGAACTGAATGTAGAATAGATCAATATTGCCATGCTATTGAGATGGACAGTATAGCAAACACTTTATGTAAACGCTCAAGAAATTCTGTCTTTTAAAGGATTCTTTTTTCAGTGATGATGATCAAATGTGGAGACCCAGTTTGATGCAGAAGATGATGATCATAAATGTGGTGCAGCATCTGTGGGGAAGTACTACAGAACCAACCTCTCTAGCCAGACAATTACCAGCTGAATATTTCAGAAATGCACCTGATGCTATAACATAACCAATTTCTATCTAAGTATATCTATCACTGAAAACTGTGTCCCTACATTTTGGAAAAAAAATCTTGCATCCTACCTCTACATAAAGGAGGCACATCCACAGACATCTCAAACTGCAGACCAATACCTATTATATTCTATCTCTCCAAAATCCTTGAGAAAGATATCCAGTCCCAGGTACTCATTTATGTCACCAAGAATAACCTGCTATAACAATGTGAGCACAGCCTTTATTCCCATGTCAGTACAAGTAGCAGTACTGCCCTTCTCATTGCTGTCCTGACTGTAAACTTGTATAGGAATACAGGCAGTTCTGGTATATGAACTTTTCCTAGACTTGTCAAAAGCATTTGATTTTCTATCCTACCAAGAGTTACTACACAGACTGTCTACATTGTTATATTGTCTAGCTCATCGCTCATTTTGTTGCAAGGTTAACTATTCAATAGATGTCATCTTTATTCCTTATATCTGTTGGTGTTCCACAAAGCCTATCCCTAGCCCTCTACTTTGTAATTTATTCATAAATGACCAGAAAGGAAAGGATAAGGAATTTACAACCTGTATACCAGCAATGGGATGAGAAGAGGGGGAGAGACAGGGGCAGCAGGAGATTTTGAGTAAAAATAGGTTGAATTCTGTTATAGTGAAGGAGGGTTTTAAAAATTTCTACCAGGGATTTAATATTTTTAACTACAGTGAAGTGGAAGTGGAAACCTAACACTTTCAACTCCTCTCTAAGGGGTTGAATTTTGTTCTGACCAGAAAATGTGACTTGAGTAAGACAATTATTGATGTTAAACTGTTTTTGAGAAAAATTAACTTTCAATTGGTCTTTGATGAGTGATTGGTAATGAGAAATAGTGACACGAGTTTACAAAAAAGAAGTGTGTACAACCCACCCCTACATCCCCAGTTGAAAAACCTAGAAAATTCCATTGAACATGAACTCAGAGCAACGATGAGTAAGAACAGGTTTCCCTCTAACTTAACTCAGGTGGAAAAGGAAACTTTGGTTGAGTTGAAGAATAACCGGAAACTAAGGGATATGAAGCCGGACAAGGGGGGAGGGATTGTTATAATGAATAATGTGAAGTATGAGGCAAAAATGTTGGAACACTTATATGATGAGAATAAATATTCCCAAGTCTCTATTACTGAAATTAACATAGCCTACAAAAAGATATATGTGGCTTTGTATGATTTATTATTGGAAGGTTTTATAGACAGGAAGCTATTTGAATTTTTGCACAATCCATGCCCACAAGTCCCTTCTACATTTGGAATACCAAAAACTCACAAAAATATCCATGACCCACCCCTAAGGCCAATTGTGGCTGCAGAGGGATCTGTCACATCCCCTTTGGCAAGGTATTTGGATGTAAAACGAAAACATTTGGTAATGACAAATGATATGTTGTTAAAGGACTCGTGGGATTTTGTAAGGAATATTAAGCAAGGCATTTTTGTGAGGATTTAATTTTCATCACTATAGACATTGTGGATTTATTTGGTTTAATACCTCATGCTATTGGCATTGAATGGTTTGAGGAATACCTGAGAGAAGATGCACATTTAAACCCTGACGAGATACATATTTGTATGCAATTGATGAAATTGGTTTTAAAAAATAATTACATTTTCTTTCAGGGAGAATTTTTTCAACAAACCAGTGGAGTGGCAATGGTAGCAAGGTGTGCCCCGATGTATGCCAACCTGATACTAATGGTGTGGGAGAAGAAGTTTGTTTTGAATAGTATATACAAGGATTGCTGGGTATTTTACAAACATTTTTTAGATGATATTTGTATTTTTTGGAAAGGAACATTTCAAACATTCATGGAATTTTATAAGTACATTTCCGAATCTACTGAATTTTTAAGGTTTACGTACAATATTGGCAATAAAGAAATTGCATACTTAGACGTCACTATTTACAAGGAAGGTAATAAATTTAATTCTAAAGGGTATACAGGAAGAAGACATACTCTAATTCTATTCTACATTATGCTAGTGTCCATCGTTTCCATCAGAAGAAAGGTATTATAAAAGGGCAATTTGTAAGAATTAATAGAATGACTTTGAATGTTGAAGAATTTAGAAAGGAATGTGATGTGTTACATGGGATGTTTGTGAACGTGGATACCCAGAAACTTTAATCACCTAAGTGAAACAGGAGGTGGCTAGTGAGAGGACAGGCAAATATGCCCCAATCTTGGGAATTCCCAAATTTAGCCCTGTGGGTGATCATTTAAGTTTGAAAGAAAATAAGAATGAGGGGAACTTTGGTTCAGCATTCATCACTGATTTTAGTGGGGATGCCAGTGTTGTATTTAGAACCACTGAAAGGGAATGGACTAGGTTCAGTAGAATCAGTGACCTTAAACTAGACTTTAAAACCTCTTTTAAATGTGTCTATAGGAAGGGAACAAGGGGGTGGAACCCGAAAAAAGAAAGGGACATTCAAATGTGGGAGATGTGCGCAATGCCCTTTCATTATGAATACTGAACTAGTCCACCTGGATTCCAGAAATAGAATCTTCATGGCAAGGAGCTTTAGTAATTGTGAGGCCAGCAGGGTTGTATATCTTGCTTTATGTGAGTGCAAGGCATTCTATGTAGGAAAAAACTGAGAGGAAGCTGAAAAGGAGAATATATGAACATTTGAATGCCATAAGTAATAGAAATGTTAATAATGCACTATATAGACACAGTATAGAATGTGGAAAAGGAAAGTTTAGTTTTTTGTACTTGAGAAGATCCCAAGGGATATGAAGGGTGGTATGTGGGAGACCAGAATTGAATACAGGGAACTTTACTGGCAGATTTTTTTAGAAGCCAGTAGGTTCCCTGGACTAAGTGATGGTTTATCCCTGGTCCCAGTTTTAAAACTAAGAGCGGCAAGATTATAACATTTACAAAAATATATACAAATGTGGCATTTGATTGTGTTGAGTCCCTGCATAGTGAGATTCCGTAGTTATTTTAAATGTGAAGCAGTTGTGAGTTTTAGATCCAGTAGTGGGCACATGAATCACTTTCTATAAACTTGTATATCAAATGTTTTTGATGATTTATTACCCTTAAGGAGAGATGTTGTTTTAACATTTATTGATGCAAGCAGTTATATGGTTTATTTTACATTATGAATTTTATTAAAAAGAACTTTTAAAGTGTAGAATTGTTGTAAATGAAATTATGTATGTTAATGGAGGTGAAAAAGGATTGTGGGTAAAGCCTAGAACATGTTAATTTAGTGATGCACTGTTTTTATTGGTGAATTTGTATTTAATTGAAGTATTTAAGGCATGTAATTTAGTTTGTTAGTTGTATCTGATGAAGTTGAGGGCGAAAACTTATTTTCAAGGAGTATCGTTAATATGTTGTTCTTTCTTACTGCATTAAAACTGTGTTAAGTCCATCTACTGTTTCCTGTCTTCTGGAGTTCCATTGAGGTGTGGATAACTGTTTCATAAATGACCAGTGTGACGTCCCCGCTCTGGGCTAGTGATGAAGAAGCCTGAATCTTCACCACTGACACTGGAGAGGGACATTCACATGGAATAAAAGTAGATACACACAGCATTTCCAGATGCAGCTGTCTGCATCAAGCACAGTTTCTGTTAAGCGCACACAGGAAACACGCTCACTCAGGGGGCTGGTTTCTCTTTCTCTCTCCAGGCCCCCAGTAAGACTCCCCCCGGCACAACTGTAGAGTTGAGTCCTCAGCCGTGTCTTCAAGCCAAGTCCTCCAGCACCCCCTCTGTGAAACCAGTGCTTTGTGTCCCTGCTTCAAGCAGCTGACACACAAGCACACACACAAACCTGGAAAAGGGTGGCACAGATTTACTAGCTATGTACCCTTCTGCCAAGACTATAAGGTAGTTATGCTGCCACCAGACCCTCCAAAGCCAGCTACTGTTAAGGCTGTTACAAAGGTACCTAATTATACTGAGTGAAATTAGTATTAATACAAATTATAGTATTTGACCAATGCAGTAAGTCTTTCAGGACTGGCCACAGCATCACCAGATAGATTCAAAGGTTAAAATATTCTCTAAAGGACCAGCCACAATGAACAGTTTAAATGTATTTAATAATAAATAAAATAACATGAAAATACAGAATATCTATTTACAGTAAATAGAGTTTTAATCACAGGAAATATTAAAATAACACAGATGAATAGATTCCCACAGATACAGAAAGCAGCACTTAACTAGTCTCACTAGATTTTCCTAACTAATCTAAAGAATTACAAGGCAAGATGAAGTAGGTGAGTGGTCTTCCTTCTTTGTCAGGTTCCAGAAACAGACTGCCCTGAAACTTCTGTCTCTCTCATCTAGTATTAAAATATCATTACAGAGCTGGCTTACAGAATATCACACACATTTGATCATATCACTTCAGGTTCCCATACTACCTCCATTACTAGAAACTAAACCAGAATCTTGCACAAATCTGTTACCATATACACAGATAGAGCTTTGCTAACATATGTTAGATCATCTTGAAGCCATAAAACCATTTCAACAGTTTCACCCTTCTAGGATAGCAAACAACTCACTGCTATGGACAATACAACAAGGATTCCTAGTCCTTGTTTTCACAGACATTTCATCTCTGGCTGCAATCAGAACTGTAGATACAATCTTTATAGCCTACCAGGTAATGTAATTTCAAACTATTTTTCAAAGTTAGCTGGACTGAGATCAACCTCTTCTCTTCCAGTATCCTCTGCTACAATATATAATTTTAATAGTTATAATACAGTGTGACATAAATCTGTACAAATCAATTTGATATACAAATGACATATAATTCTTTACAAAGCTCCAGCTAGCTGGGCTGGCATATGTTGCACATCCACTACCTTCCTTCTCCTGTCATAACTGGCAGTACCTCACATCATCACATCTCTTCCTCGTTTGACGACTCAAGCTAGTTTCTCAATTGACCTTGAAGAAATGTTGCTTGAGTGGAATGAGCCTGTCTGGGAATAGATTAACCAATACCCTGTCTTGAGATCCCATCTGCATTGACACTGCTGACACCACTAAAGTGCTGCACTGTCATATCATATGCCTGCAACCCTAGGCTCCACCAAAATAACTTGGTATTTTGCTGGCTGGCTCAATGTAGCCATAGATCCCCCTCAGACTCCTTTTGTCACCTACTGCAGATACTTAGCACAAGGGCCTCCTTATCATGGTAAGGCTTCATTATGTTAGTATGGTACAGTTTTGGCCCCTGCCTCCTGCCTAACAGTTCTCCCATGTTAACATCACTGACCTTCCTTACCACTTTGAAGAGTCCCTCCCAAGCTGCCTGCAGCTTATTGTGTATGACAGGAAAGATAACCATAACCCTGCTGCCCCACAGCATATCTCGGGCTTAAGTATTTCTCTCATTCCCACACCTTTTTCTACTGTTGGGCTTCTACCAGGTTCTCCTGTGCCAAGCCCATGAGCTGCCTAAGCCTTGCCCTAAGGTTTAGGACATATCTCACAATGGACTCCTTGTGGGATTCACACTCACACTTCCACTCATCGGAAATCAAATCTAAAGGACCCCTCACCCTATGCCCATACAGCAATTCAAAGGGTGAAAAAACAGTGGTTTCCTGGGGTACCTCTCTGTATGCAAACAGCAGATGGGGCACATGTTTGTCCCACTGTCTCTCAAACTGGTCTGCAAATGTTCTTAGCATGCTCTTTATTACAGAGTTTAAACTCTCCACTAGACCATTAGTGTGGGGGAGGTAGGGGGTAGTCTTTAGGTGCTTCACCCCACAGCACTTCCCAGACAAGTCAGCAGGTCTGACATGAAATTGGCACCCCTGTCAGTCACTGTATTCCTTGGGAAACCTACCCTGCTGAAAATATCCTACAAAGCATTTGACACCTCTTCTGCCTTGATGGAGGAGAGAACCACCGCATCCTAGCATCTAGTAGCATAATCTACTACCACCAGGATATACTTCATCCCTGTGGAACTTGGGATTCTTAGATGTCCCACAGAATCCATAGCTACCTTCTGAAATGGCTCCTCAGTTACAGGAAAAGGCATCAAAGGAGCTTTGACCTTGTCTTCTACCTTGCCTACTTTCTGGCACTGCTCACAGGACTTGCATTACCCTGTTACATCCCTGGCAATCCCAGACCAGTACAAGTTCTGCATAATGTTTCTCTTGGTACGCTTTATGCCCATATGACCTGAAAAAGGAATATCAGTGGCTATGGCTAGAAGTGCCAGACAGTAGGCTGTAGGCATTACCAACTGCTATATTACCTCGCCCTCTAGACCTCTCTCAGGTGTCCGCTCCCTATACAGTAACCCATTGTTTCAGTGTACAGACTTCCCTTTTCCTTGAGTATCAGGAGCCTCTCTAGCTACCTCCCTCAATCCTCTTAGTGTACAGTCTGACAGCTGAGCCTCTCTCAGCTCTTATCTTTGTAACCCCTTCCAGCTCCCTTTCCACAAGAAGCCTGGTATCCTCTGACAGCTGTGCCTCACTGTCATCCTGGGTACTACCACTCATTTCTGCCATTGCAGTCACTGTGTCCAAGGGAACATCAGTACCTACCAGCAGCTGTGGCTCACCTTCAGTCTCACTGCTACAGGGTAGCTCCGTCCCTGAAATTGCCACGTCACCAGCCCTGGCTTCAAGTGTGGGATCTGTCTGGGTCTCCCCCAGGCTACCAGACCCACATGCCTGTCTCCAAGCCTAACGGGAAGTACTCCATCTGCCACAATGAACTCGCATAAGTCGGAGGATAGAACAGTATCAGGTGGCGTAAAAGAAAAGAATAAACAGACCGAAATCTCCTCTTTTTTACCTTTTCAGTTAAAGCAGCCGGAGAAGGTTGCTGTACAAACAACTATACAAAGAGGTCGATCACAGCAAAGAAGTACCTCGGGGCAAAGTATTACCAGGCAAACAACGCCGGCAATGAAAAGGAAAAACGACAGTCCTGCTACATATAGCAAAGCAGCACGTCGTTAAATGAAGTGGAAGGACTGTATACAGGTACTGTAAATTTATCAGTCGTTATGTTAACGTATGATCAAATAGAGTTACTCAGCAAGGGTATGAAATTCATTCCCTATGCTGAGGATAGTATTGTACAAGCCATCATTGACTTAAGAACTTTTGCAAGAAGCTTGACGTTAAAATTATTATTTAAGGGAAACAACTATGAATCAACAAAATGTAAAAAGCTGAGTACTTTCATTCCTCAGCCATATCCAGTCGTCCTTGCATTTACAAATGTGGTTGAAAGGGAATTGAGACAATTATATTTAAGAACTGATAAGAAAAAGTGTTATAATTTAACGTATCGAGAATTTATGGCGCTACGTGAACTTGAACGGAACCATGATATTATAATCAAGCAGGCTGATAAAGGGGGGGCTGTGGTTATAATGGATAGGGTTAAATATTATGAGAATTTTAAGAGTTTTTTATCAGCTATAGCAGCTTTCAAGGAAATAATTATGAATGATGTAAAGAAATGTATAACGAATGTAAATATGACAATTTATGAGTTACAGTTAACTGAAGATATACCTATTGATCTTTTTAATTATTTTACGGTACCCTGCCCTAGGATACCACGAATATATGGTATCCCAAAAATACACAAAGATTTGGCTGATCCTCCACTTAGGCCAATTGTATCGGGCAGTGGTTGGATAACGGAGCCAGTTTCTAAATACTTACAGATGCAATTAAGTAAATATTTAGTTAAATGCCCGAGTATATTAAAAAATACTGAAGATTTTCTAACTAAGCTATATACCTGGTATGAATTTAATACTGAAAAAACTTTTCTATTTGTGACCCTAGACATTGTTTCATTGTTCATAGTAATTCCAAATGACCATGGTGTGGATGCCATAAGAAGTTTACTTAGTTCTGAGACACCCATGCAAGCAAGGGAAATAGAAAATGTTTGTGTACTCTTAGATGTTGTGCTAATGAATAATGTTTTTTTGTTTGATAAGAAATTCTATTTGCAATTGACTGGGGTAGCAATGGGCACCCCAGTAGCGAACACATATGCTAATTTAGTATTGTACCAATGGGAAAAACAATTTCTCTTAAGTAATTATAACATACTCAATACCAAAGTTAAATTTTATAAAAGATTTGTTGATGATTGTTTCCTCATTTGGGATGGTGATGTAGCTGAACTGAACAATTATGTTAATTATTTAAACACGACTACGAATTTTTTAAAATTTAAAATGACTTACTCTGAAAAAGACATAACCTTTTTAGATATTAGACTTTATAAAAAAGAACATAGTATTCAAACAACGATTTATAAGAAAGAAGTAAGTGCCAACAGATATATTAGGAAAGATAGTATGCATCCACAGCATACTTTTAAGGGTGTACTCAAAGCCCAATTGATTAGGGCAAGTAAATTGAATACAGAGGATGTTAACTTTATAGTTCAGGCAGATGAAATGGTGCAAGATTTCATTAAGCTAGATTATTCATCACAAATTATTGAATGTATATATAATATGGTCAAAATGAAAAGAAGCAATGAATATAAACCTGTTTTTAGTGCTCATAATAGACAATCAGTGAATGTGTTAGATAACAAGAATGATGTAGTAAGATATATAACTACATATAATGCTCGTACAAGAGATGTTTGCAGCATTATAGAAAGAAACTGGTTGATAATGCTGGCTATGCCAGAGGTAAAAGAGTTATTAGGAATGAAACCAAAGTTTTCTTTTAGGAATGTGGAAAATTTAAAACAGAAATTATGCTACAAGGATTTTAGAGAAAAAGAAGGAAAGGGTAATTATTTAAAGAAAAAACTAATGCAGAAATGCTATAATTGTACATGTTGTGTTGATATATTTGATACTTCAAGTATATTTGAACATCCTATAACAAAGAAAAAATTTGAATTTGACTGCTCAGCTAATTGTAATACTTGTCAAATAGTCTACCTTGCGACTTGTGTTAAATGCACAAGTTTCTATGTAGGTAAGACTACTAGAAAGTTGAAAGAGCGCATAATAGAACATAAGTCTGAAATTAGAAGGGAGATTATGACAAATGCATTAAGTAAGCACATCAAGGAAAATGAAGGCCATGTTTTTAAGTTTAGAGTGATTTGTGAAGTTAATCTTGGTTTGAGAGAGGGGGATACTAATAATGCACTAGAATTAAAAGAACTTGAATGGATTATTAGACTAGATGCAGAACAAGAACCTGGGTTAAATGTAGCGGTTAGTTTGAAACCAGTTCTTATTAAAAGACAAAGGGAAAATATTTAGATTCTATACTAATATACCAGTACTTATTAAGCATGGTCTTTTATGTTCCATGTCCTAAGTTTTTTGTTTTAATGTTTTATGTGTTTTATTATATCTTTCATATTTATATGTATGAATTTTATATTTCTTATACATATGTTATATGTCTATACATATCTATCTATATATATATATATATATATATAGATATATATATGTATATATATTTTTTTGACTTATTTTATGGTTTTATATGCATTTTTTACATATTCATAAGAAGTTTAGATACTTAAAAGGAATTTAGATATCTGTGTATTGTCAATTTGATGTATTTTAAATATGTAATTGTTTGATGATTCTGTTAGGCTGGCTGAATCATGTGATTTAATTATGTTCCTATTTAAATGTTTTTTTAGATTCATTCAGTTTTATGTACTGATGAAGGGTGGTTAACCCAAAAGCTTTGCTTCTTATTAAATCTTTTGGCGTATAAAAGTGTATTGGGTCTCCCCCAGGCTACCCAGACCCACATGCCTGTCTCCAAGCCTAACTGTATTTAACTGAATGCACACAAGCTACTGCATTATCAAAATCATTACCTATCAGGGCATCTGCAGGGATATCCTCAAATACACCTACTTGCTTGTTTCCTTTTCCACCCTCCCAGTCAAATTGAACCCTGGCCAGAGGCATTTGGAATGGGGACCCACCTAAAGCTCTGACTGGAGTGGACTTCCCAAGCAAGTATTGCCCCTCTTTAACCGCTGCAGGCTTCACAATGGTTATGTCAGAGGGTGTCTGTCTCTTAGCAGTGGCCTGTTTTCCATCCAGTAAGATAGGATATAAACACTGGTGATAGTTTGGTATCCCTTGTTTCCAGACAACTTACCACTGGCATACTGTCATTCCCAAATGCTGGCTCCCCCACCTTGCCTCCATGGACATCTGTAGGATACATGGCCCCACTGGTTATATTTAAAACATCTAACCCTTGATCCTGGTCATGTACCTGAACTAGTGGCTTCTCCTGTTACTGGTGGACTCCACTGGGGTGGTTTAGGCTGCCCACCATAGGTTCCCTTATATCCATTTGCAGCACTGGGTATCCCGTTCCTGTGCAGTGATGCCCTGATTGCTAAGTAGCGATCCCTTTTTCCCCAGCTCATCTACAGGGTTGCACTCCTGGTCTGCCAACCAGATTCTCATGTACTCAGGCAAAGTACTAAGGGCTTGTTCCCTCACCAAAAGGTCTGCCAGCCCTACAGAAGTGATGATTTAACACCCACTCACCCACCTATGAAAATAAGTGCTTAACTCAGCAGTATAATCACATACAATTTCATCTGCCTTGCGTCTTTGCTCACAAAACTTTTTTCTGTAAGCTTCATGTGTTAAGTTAAAACATTCTAGTAAACATTGTTTTACTCTGTCATAACTTAAACAATCAATATCAGACAATTTACAAACAGCAGTTACATGGAGTAAGAGACTCAGAAACCATATCCAGAGACCTTGGTCAACATTATACTGTTTGCATACTCTTTCAAATGTATGTATAAAACTATCAAAATGATAACCCTCTGTAACTGTGGAAGAAATTTACTGACCTTTATTTATTCTGGGGTTTGGTTATTCCCTTTCCCATTACCTCCATGACCCTGACGAGTCAGCATCTCCCTCTCATGTTAGCTCTGTTTCTCATTTTCTTTGGCCTCCAAATGCCTCAGTCTTTCTGATGATTATAATTCCATCTGTTTCTCCTTTTTTTCAGCCTCTAAACACTGCAGTCTCTCTCCTGATTGTAATTCCAAATGTTTGGCCTCCAGTTCAAGTCTCTTTAACTCCATTTTAAGTCCTCTGAGAAAAAGGTGAACTGTCCTGTTTTTGAGGGCTGTAAATCCCCATCAGCAACCTAGTTATCCTCCTGATTGCTGGTCTGCACTACAGCTGCAACTAAGGCTGAAATCATTTCCTGTTTAGTCAGGCTGGCATGCACCAGAACTTCGGCTTCACACATCTTGACTAACTACAGCTGCAAGACCCCAAAGTGGTGTCGACATCCTATGGGATGGCCTTGCAGAGATGGATGCCTGGTGTTGGAGGCATGGCCTCGAGCTCAATGCCGAGAGGTGCGTTGTCGTCCCCTTTGGTAGGAGCTCTGTACCCATGAACTGCCACATAGACGGCAGTCTACTTAACGCCAAAAGTGTGATGAGACCTTGGGATCCAGGTGGACAATGGTCTCTCCTTTGATAGTCACGTCGCCGCAGTGGTCGGGAAGTCCTGTGTGGTACACCTCATCATGGAGGGGTTCTCATCCGGGGGGAGAGGTCATTGTTCCCCTCTACTCAGCACTCATTGGACCCATTATGGAGTGCAGTGCCCCTTTTGGGATGTACCTCATGGGACATCTGCAGCAGCAGCTGGAAAGGCCACAGAATTACCTCACAAAGAGGATTACTGGCCTCAAACAGATGCCCTACACTGACTATCTCAAAAAACTCCAGTTTTACTCTGTAGCATATCGCCTACTCCAAGGAGATCTCTGCCTAACATATAAAGCTATGTTAAACCCAGAGCTGTTGGACATGCTACACCTAAAGAAATCCCAGTCACTCCGAGCTACAGACTCTAGGGACCTAAACCTTGTCACCACAATAAACAGGACATGCTGGAGGGATAGATTCCTGTCCCAGAGACTTCTTATACTCTGGAACAAGCTACCCATCTGTGTCTAGCAAAGTTCCTCATTTGCACTCTTCAAGAAAAATCTTGATGACTGGATGGGAAATAGGAAATACACCCCGAGGATCACTTCTGTGGCTCTGCTCGACAGGGGCACAGGAAATTAACTTTCTTGGGTGGCATAAGCCACGGAACCATGTTGGCTAGGCTTATTTAGGCCCTTGGGCCAATAGCCTAGAACCTTCCTATGAACTAGTTCCTTGTCAGCTTGCCGTAATCCTCTTACGACATATTTGCCTGGTTTCCCTGACTAAACTAAACTAACAAAAATAAATAAAACTGTTGTGAAAATGAAACTGTGTATTACCTTGTGGCTGTTGAAAGTGCACACACCTTTAGTGACAACTGCTAGGGTACAGAAGTTCAATTAATATCCACACCAGTGCTCACCAATACGTGATGTCTCCCCTCTGGGCTAGTAATCAAGGAGCCGGAATCCTCACCGCTGACACTGGAAAGGGACATTCACTTGAAACAAAGGTAGATACACACAGTATTTCCAGATGCAACTCTCTGCGTCAAGTACAGTTTGAGAGCACACAGGGAACACTCTCAGTCCGGGGACTGTTTTTTTCTGTCTCTCTCCAGACTCCAGTAAGACTCCCCAGTGGCACAGCTGTAGAGTTGAGTCCTCAGCCGAGTGTCTACCCCAAGTCCTCCAGCACCATCTCTATGAAACCAGTGCTTTGTGTCCCTGCTCCAAGCAGCTGACACACACACACTTTGAGATTTGACTTTCACATACATGCATGGGAAAGGCTGGCACAGATTTACTAGCTATGGCCCCTTCTGCCCCTACTATAAAGTAGTTACACTGCCACCCGACACTCCAAAGCCAGCTACTCTAAGGCTTTTACAGGGGTACCCAATTATACTGAGTGAAATTAGTATTAATACAAATTATAGTGTTTGACCAATGCAGTAAGGCTTTCAGGAGTGACCACATAGTCACCAAATAGATATGAGACCTTTCAAAGGTTAAAATATTCTCTAAAGGACCAGCCACAATGAAAAGTTTAAATATATTTAATAATAAATAATAGAACATGAAAGTAAGGAATACCTATTTACAATAAACATCAATGTTTCAGTCACAGGAAATGTTAAAATGACACAGATGAATACATTCACACAGGTACAGAAAAACGGTACTTAACTAATCTCACTGTATTTTCCTAACTGATCTAAAGAATTACTGTTCTCTGGTCACTTACTAGAACAAGGCAAGATGAAGTAGGTGAGTGGTCTTCCTTCTTTATCAGGTTTTAAAAACAGACTGCCCTGAGACTTCTGTCTCATCTAATATTAAAATGTTACAGAGCTGAATTACAGAATGACATCACACACATCTCGTCATATGACTTCTGGTTCCCATTCTACTCCCATTACTAGAAACTGAACCAGAATCTTGCACATATGTGTTACCTTAAGCACAGAGATTTGCTAAGGTATATTATAGCATCTGGAAGCCATAAAACCATTTCAGCACTTCCACCGTTCCAGGGTAGCAATTAGTTCACTGCTGCAGACAATGCAACAAGGATTCCTAGTCCTTGTTTTCACAGACATTTTGTAAGATACAGTCCTGATGGCCTACCAGGTAATTTAATTTCAGACTCTTTTTAATAGTTAGCTGGACTGAGATTAACTTATTCTCTTGCAGCATCCTCTGCTACAGTATATTCATTTCAGTAGTTATAATACAGTCTGACATACAAGTGTACTTCTTTTTCTGTCCAGCAGGACTCACTCTTGATACATTTTTAGCTCATGCAGCTTTACAAATACATTTTTCAACACAAGCATCTGTACAAATCAGTTTGATCTCCAAATAACATATAATTCTTTACAAAACTCCAGTTAGCTATGCTGGCATATGCTGCAGATCCACTGCCCTACTACTGCTGGCATAGCTGGCAGTGCCTCACATCGTCACAACCTGCATACAGCAGCTAAGCATGCCTCCATAATTCAGTATGCAGATGATTCGACCTTGGTCTGTTTTGCCAAAACCATGGAAAAATTACAAGAAGTCACCTAAAATTCCTTTATTCATACAGAAGCATGACTAACAGATGCTGAATTACTTGTAAACCCTAAAAAAGTAAATTAGTTGTATTTCTAAAAAATAACTGGCTGTCCAAAAAGTACTTTTCAAAATAACCTCATCAAATAGTAAAAGAACAAACTTGTTACTCACACCAAACTTCAAAACATAATCATAGATGAAAATATGAAATCTGACCTTCTTATTAAACAGACTGTTAAAAACACCAAAAACTCTGTAGGATCAGCATATCTAGCAGATAATGCTAGAAAACACATTGCTTCAGCCGACCTTCTTCCAACACTCCTTTTTGTTCACATTGTCACAAACAGAATTTACACAGGATGGTCAACTAGAGCAATGCTGTAATAAAGTCGCTAGATTCACAGCTAATTTACTTCATAGAACACACCATTGTTTGGCCCTGAAATAGTTAAAGTGAACAAAATTACCACAGTACCTAACCTCACTGCTGGTGACTACTTGCAACTCAGTAACAAACCAGAAAATTGTCCATCTCTAAATGGCATTATTACATACTACTCCACAGCCAACTACTAGTAACCGACCCAAATAACTCAGCAGGAGACTCACTACACTCCAGCTTCATCTCCAGAAAGTGGGACTCCATTCCTCTCCCTCTCAGACAAACTGATAATCTAAAATCCTTTAAATCACAACTAAAAACATTAACAGACTCTCCTGCTTTGCCGTTGCACTTCCACAGGCTAGCCCCACCTTACCACAGGTAACAGCTCCCATATTTCTTTCTAACCCCCCAGCTTACCCCTCCTCACCACAGGTAACATTTTCCATACTTCCTGTTAATGCCCACCTTACCCCTACTTGCCACAGGTAGCATCTGCCATACCTCCTCCTAACCCCCACTTACACCTCCTTACCACAGGTAACCTCTCCCATACTTCCTCCTAAACCCCACCTTACACCTCTTCACCACAGGTAACCTCTACCATACTTCATCCTAGCCCCAACCTTACACCTCCTACCACAAGTAACATCTCCCATACTTCCTCCTAATTATTTACAATGGATTAAAGCTTGTCCACTCTTGTACCTATGTCAATGTGGAACCAAGACAATTATAAACTATTTTTTTCCTGACAGAAATGTTTTATTACAATTATCATCATCGATTTCTGTATTACAGAATATTTCTTGACAGCTGATTTTGTAAATCTAAAAGTGAAGTCTGCACACAAATATCTGTCACTGTTAATGTATAATGTAATGGGAATGAAGCTCTGCATACTGTAATATTGAAGGTGAATGCAGTCCTGTACATATTTGTCAGTGTTGATTATATTGTAGTCCTATTGCTTTAATAGAGTTGTTTCCGCATCTCATGTATGCATCTTATCTCTATGTATTTCTAGTATCTTATGTCAGAGTCTTTCTCCCTGCACCTTGCTCAAAATCATTTTTTTATTGGTCAGTTAGACTTTCTGATAATTATCATAACTTGAAAAAGAAATATTTCATTGCAGACTGGTCTCACCACTAATGTAACTCTGTACACACCCTGCATCTTAGGCAACCTGCTCCCAATTTCCACCCCGCATCCCCTATATGCCACTTTCACTCCTGCATCATTCTTCTTAAACTCTTCACAAATAAGAAAGGTCAATAGGGTAAAACCAAGCCAGATAGTAGGAAAATTTAAAACAGAAAACCAGCTATTGAAAACAAGAAGCCAGCAGGCTTTCACAAATCATTTTTCAAGTTGTAAGAAACATCAGTTCAACAACTTCTTATACACAAAGGGTGAATGGAGGGGGAAGCATTGAAGAAAACACTCTGTAATATATGGGATGTTAAGGAGAATCAACTGCTTAATGCTACACTAAATTTGGAGAGCATTGTGAATCGGATAGAAGTTGCTGAGTTGGAAGATAATATTCCTGCTTTGGAAAAGAAAATGCAGTCTTATAAAAACCTACAGTGAACAATGGCTTACTTTTGAAGCCTATGTATATAATTTAAGATTGTATCGAGAGGCTTACATGTTTTGAAGATGCCTACATATGGCAAATCGCATCTGGACCTCCTTAAGAAGTGGCAAGTACTTAATATTAAGACCAGTATTAAGTATATGATTCCATTGAATGAATATTTTAAACCTGTAGAGAATACAGTCAAAAATAAAATTAATGTTACAGGTAAGATCTTGAATCATAAAAATCATACAAAGGTTATTCCTGTTTATGAAAAAATGCTTGATCGTATTGCTGCTTTTGAACAGCATATTGCAACCACTAAAAACAGAAAGTTTGAAAGAGACTAATGACTTCAGAAAAGGGCATGTTTTTTCCTGGCCACGTGATGAACCTACTGAGTTGTCTAACATGGCCGTGACTGAAAGTAATTAAGCTAATCAGTCTTCAGATACCAGTGTTCCCTCTACTTTGCCATTGAATCCATCACGATGTATTGATGCATAAATTGTCTCTGCACCTGACCCTTTGGATTTTCTAGAGATTCAGCAAGACGCACCACTGCTAATATGGCAAAGAAACTGAGACAGATAAGGAGAAAAGGGAGAACGAGGAAGGAAGATGACTCAAAGGAATCAAGGGCCCATGACACAGAGCACATCCAGGCAAGGCAGCAGACGAGGTCATTGTTGAGAATTGTGCTGCTTTTAACTTATCTACATACTGCTTAACTAAAGCTGAGCATTCAGTAACTTGATAAGGGAGTAACATTTATAGCTGCTTCTTCAGGGACTATTTCAGACTTTTTAACGGAGCTTAGACTCTTTACGAGGAAACTTAACTTGAAACTTATTTTTCCTAGGAAGGCAGAAACTAAAAATAAGAGTAATCATCCTCGTAAACCAATTATATTTGTACATCTTGGCAATAATGTTGTCTGAGTATTTGAGAAAGCATGTGAGAAGTAATTTTAAGAAAACATTTTATAATTTAACTGTTGATGAATGACAAGCACTTACTGCCCTTGAAATGAATGTGGAAATTATCAAACCTGCTGATAAAGGGGGTGGGATTATGGTAATGGACAAAGAGAATTACATAAAGAAAATGTTGTTTTAATTATTTGATTCAAATGATTAAGAGATTATTACACAAACATCTTTAAATAAAATTATTAGTAAGATCAGCAATGATATATATATATATATATATATATATATATATATATATATATATATATATATATTTGAATTTTTTTTCATAGCCCCAGACCTGTTACACCTATTTATTCTGGTCTTCCTAAGATACATAATGACCAACAAAATCCACCTATTGTCTCAGCTAGAAGATGAATAACAGAACTCACTGTCTTGAATATGTACTGAGAAACTACTTAAAGTTTTCCCAAAGTCATATTATTGAGAGTAAAGATTTTTTCCAACAGTTATGTGAATTCAACACAAATGATACTTTGGAGGCTCAATGATGGTAAAACAAACAAAAACCTGTAAAAACAAACCAACGTGGGAGAAAATGTCACACTAAAAACACTTATTGCACACACTGTTAAGCACTTTTGACCTCTCTGGACTTTATCAGAGCGTCATTAATAATAAAATTACTTATTTAAATAACCTTTCACTTGTCACATGACCCTCCCCGTTATTCAAAAGCTTCCATCAAAAAACTGTAATAAAAAACTTTCTTATTAAAACTTATTTTTAAAAAAAAACTTTCTTTCAGAAGGTTTTCTTTAAAAATAACATATACATAACATAATAAACCTCATGAAACATTCTGTGTGATACAATGTAAAAAGTAAAATTGTTTATTTATTTACATTTATTTCTATACAGATTCTTGGTTAACACCACTTTATAATTAACATTATTAAGATCAGGTTTACTGTAACCATAAAACAAAATCTGCCACTTTAACTCTGAATTCTAATTCATTGTCTCTGTTCCTGTCAAAGGAACTAGTAATGTGGTCTATAACTGTAAAACTATTTTTTTTAAATTAAGACAAACCATAGAATGTTTCCCCAAAGCATGCTCTTTGTTTTTAACTGTGATTGTGTACTGATGCTCATAAATCATTTTCTTGAGCTCCCTATTAGTTTTGCCTATATAAAATGCCTCACAAGTGTCAAACTTGGCAAGATATGCTACATACTTTGAATTACATGTGAAAAACAACAGGTGCAGGTAATGTTTTTCCTGTCTTAACATCAATAAAAAAGGACTTTCCCAAATATACCTGCACTGGTTACACTGTATGTACATCTTTTCTTTTTGTCACCTCAATCTTTAATTCCTCTTTCCAAAACTGCTTTAATATTCTTGGCTTTTTTATTAATGAAACAAGGTTTATTACCCACTACTCCTTTAAATTCTTCATTTGCTTCTTGCATTTTCTAATTATCATATATAACTTTCCTAATAGCTGCAGTGTCTAAGGTGAACACTAGAGGCATTCAAAAAGACCAGTCTGAAGACTGACCATTGGCTCAGTTGTTTTTATTTTTGCTCCTACTGACTTGATCAAAAATTTGTTCTATTGTATCATTACGGTATCCCCTACGATTGAATATCCTGTGTAATGCTGATATCACTGGATCTGTATTTTCTGTGTTAGTAGTCAGCCCTCTTAAGCCTTACTAACTGGACTTTGGGAATATTATGTTTAATATAGGTCGGGTGCATGTTACAATAGTACAGAAAATCATTACTGGACACTAATAGGTTTTAGGTTTTAGGGGTTTACTGGGAGTGTTTTTTTTTTTTTTTTTTTTTTGGAGGGCTTTCAATAAAACAAAAAAATATATAAGATGTGATATAGGCTCAAATGGATATGACAAGAAACAACTGTATAAAAGTTCAACCTGCAAAACAGTTTATGCATGTAATACAAAAGCTGGAACTAGACATTTAACAAAAAAGGTGTTCTGCATAAAAGGTGGAAATAACTTTTTAATACAATGAGGCTTTCTGTAATGTCTTAAAAATATAAGTGGTCTCACAGATAAATACAAAATAGAAAGTAGTGAACTATTTTAAAAAATGTAGAGTGCAAATAGTAGTGTTATAGGAGATAAAATTAGAAAGAATTGAATATGTGAATTTGATAAAGAAAGGTTTTCAGAATGGTTATTCAGCAGAATTCCTGGGACGAAGGAAAAGAGGAGTACTTGTATTAATTGCAAGAGGAGCTCTGATAGTGATACAAAAGAATAAAGAAAGATGATAATAGCAGATTTGTAGTGGTACTGCAAGGGAGGAGGATTACACTGGCATTTATTTATATTCCACCTAAAACTGCTGTAATGGAGCTTAAGAAGATTCTGGGAAAAATAATCAGCTTTCAGCAAGGAATATTAATTATAGGTGGGGATTGGAATTTGATTTGCAGCAGTGAAGCTTTGTCTGGGGGGCCCAAAAGGGAGAATATAACAATGGAGGGTAGATTTTTGAAGAAATTTATAAAAATCTTTTGCATGGAAGATGTGAATTCAGTAACAGGAGTTCAAAGTAATTTACATATTATTCCCCAAGATATAAAAACTGGGCTAGGGTAGACAGAATTTATATTTCACAGGAATATGTGCATTTAATTGGAGGTCTTGATGCACACCCAATAACTATTTCAGATCAATAATGGCTAAAATAAAAGCACAGGGTAATGAATTAAAATGAGACATTGGCACTTTCCCACCTATCTTTTGAAGAGAGAGGAATTTAAGGAGAGACACTGGCACATTCCCACCTATCTTTAAAAAAGAGAGGAATTTAAGGAGAGGCATTGGCACTTTCCCACCTATCTTTTGAAAAGAGAGGAATTTAAGGAGTGGGCAGTGGAGATTATTCAAGAGCTGTTAGAGAGGATAGAAATTTCTTCTGAAAATATAGCTAGGGAGTGCGATAAAATTAAGGTGGAGTTAAAAATATGGTGGAAATAAAAAGGGGAGCTATGGTTAAGAAGTAACAAGAGTTATTTAGAGGTTCTGACAAATGTATTGCAGAATAGGAGGAATGTCATAGATCAAGAAGAGGATCAACTGAAGAATGCTAGACAGAAAATAAGGGATTACCTTGATAATGTGCACAAGATTAAAAAGGTTGCTGTTAAGCAACTGTTTTTTGATAATAACCCTAGAGCACAAAAACTTTTAGCACAATGACTCAGGCAACAGAAAGAAAGGGCAGTTGCCAGACTTGGGGAGCCTGAAAAAGGAAGGTAGCAAGAGATCCTGTAGAGGTATTAGAAATATTTTGGAAATTCTATGAAAGTTTCTATAAAGCATAAAAATATGAAAATCAAGAAACGATACAAATGGAAATGTTTATGGAAGAATTAAATATGCCAATGTCTGAGGTAGTTGAGGCTCAATTACCAACGGTTAAGACAGGAGGTGATGAGATAAAAATTGTGATGTATAACCAATCCACAGTAAAGTCCCCAGGAATAGATGGTATTCCTGTGGAAGTTTGAAAGCTAGGAGGAAAAAAAAATCGATAACGATCTGGATGGTTTTGTTTAACAGTATTTTAAGAGGATGAGAAGTGCCAACATCCTGGAAGAAAGCAGTGGTTGCTGTAATACCTAAAGAGGGTAAAAATCCATCAGATACATCTTCATACAGGCCCATTTCAATACTAAACCATGGTTATAAAATGTTCATGTCTATAATGGCTAAACAAATGGCAAAAGTAATGCCAAAATTGATCAGTGTAGTTTTGTGGAGGGAAGGCATACATTTAACAACATTAACAGAAGATTGATGATCCATCCAGAGGGAAACAGAATGTAAGAAAATACCTTTGTTGTTGGTGGGTCTTGATGCAGAGAAGGCATTTGACAGAGCAAGCTGGGACTATATGAGCAGGACAGTGAAGCATTTGCATTTCCTGAAAAAAGATTGATTAGGAGTATATATGATGGATCGAAGGTGAAAATTAAAGTGGGTGAGGTCCTCTCTGATAATTTCTGCCTGAGCAGAGGAATCAGGCAGGGGTGTCCTCTTTCCCCTTTATTATTTTCACTATATTTAGAACCATTGGCAAAGAAAATAAGAGACTTAGAAATTCAAGGATATAATTGGTATGGTAGTCAGGAAAAGCTGGCTTTTTTGTAGATGATATTTTATACCTGACAAAACCAGAGAGACATTACAGTGTTGTGGAACATTTTGAGACAGTTTCAGATCTTTTCAAGATACAAAGTTAATGAAGCTAAAACAAAGGTAGTAGCAGTAACTTATATACCCGCACACAAATTGGTTCAGCAATATCCGTATTTATGGGAACATGAAAAAATTAAGTATTTAGGAGTATGGATTAAAAATTATTCCAGTGTGGCAGGTAAGGATAAGTGGGAAGAGACTAATCAAAAGATAATACAAAAACTGAGAAAATGGAAACTTTGTTACATGTATATGGTTAATAAGATACACGCAGTTAAAATGTCTTTAGTCCCTTTAGTCTTATACACAGGTCAGGCATATTTTTATCTACCAGAGGAGAAGTTGTGGATAACAATTAATACAGAGCTGAAAGACTTTATCTGGGAGGGGAAGACGGCAAGAGTCGAGTGGGTATAAGCTGATTCTTCCGTTAGAACAGGACAGATTGGTTTTACCCAATTTGAAGGGGGATTTCAGAGCTACAAAGTAAAGACTCCTATACATACCACAAGCAGAAAACTATATTTCAAAGTGGAAAGGGGTGATGATGAAACCGGGGAGGGGGGCTCAAGAAATGAGGAAAGAGTAGGATTTTGAATGCATGCCTTTAAGGAGAATAACAGTAATCACAGAGAATATTATATCCATAAAGTAACAAAGTATTTTAAGAACTAAGTCAATATGGGATTGGAGAAAGGAGATTCTACCTTTAGGGATTACTGCAATTAGACATATAGAAAACAGGCAAGAGGGGGATGGAATTTATACTGGCAAAGGAACCAAGTTATTGGGAACAAATAACTAGAGAGGGAAAGATGATAGAATGAGAAGACACCAAGAATTTATTTGGACTGCAGTTTGGAGATTGCCTTCCCTAGCAGAGATTGATAGCAGAGTATAGGCAAAGAGGAAAAAAGTAGGGGGGGCTTAAATGAAAGACCAGCACTGGTAGGGTTTTTAGTAGACTCTAGAACAGAAGCTGTCATTAAAATAGGAATAATTAATGTAGCATTTAAAATAGTGCATGATAACTATAAGAATCAATCAGAGGAGGTTAGAAAGGATTGGGAATAGGGATTGGATAAGTAATTCACAAAGAAACAATGGGTGGATATATGTATGTCTCCGAAATATGCAACAAAGTCTAGAAAATTTAGGATTTTTGCCTGGAAATGTTTGCATAGATATTTCTATACCCAAGTAGACTCCAGAGAATTTTTCCTTAGCATTCAGCAAATGTAGGAGTGATGGGGAAGAAAAAGTTAACTGTGAACAGATTTTCTGGAAATGCAGTGAATTGGAGGACTTTAAAGATTCCCTGCGGGATGCATTGTCAGAGATGCTGGGTGGGCAGATTGGTATGACGAGGGAGATGATTTTTCTGAGCTATAACACACAATCGGAATTGCCTAAGCATGGTAAAGCCTTGCCATGTCTAATAAGGATAGTTGCCAAAAAAATGTAAATCAAAATCTAAACCAGCTATGCTAGTAGTAGTGAACAACTGGAAATGAGATCTTTAGAAAGGTGTAGGAGCAAACTACATAGGAAAAATGGGAATTGTGGGAACAATACATACAAGAGTGAAATGAGGTTTAAAAGCTGGCAGGACTTAAATGAGCTATGTAATGTCTGAATGAAAAAGATTGGTAAGATTGTAAGTCATGTATAATGCTTGCACTAGAAGTATGTTAGTTTGGTTTGTGACGTAAAATGCTTGCAACTAGGATTGTGTCTGTGGTTTGTTTTCATTTGTATAGTGATTTTTTAATAAAGTTGTTTCTTGTTTAAATAAAAGCAGGATTTGAATAATTTATGCAATGTTGCTTAGGTTATATGATGTATAACAATTTATGTGAAGTAAAATGTTTATGTTAATTATGTTAGATTAGTGTGATTACTTTTATATGAATGTAAACATGCCTGTCACAAGTGATAATTCAATAAAGGTGTTTTGAAAAAGAAAAAAAA
Organism: Protopterus annectens; assembly: GCF_019279795.1. Taxonomy (NCBI): domain Eukaryota; kingdom Metazoa; phylum Chordata; order Ceratodontiformes; family Protopteridae; genus Protopterus; species Protopterus annectens. Next base: position 68,744,467 of record NC_056737.1, on the reverse strand, counting down.
GCATTGCTGGTCAAATTCTTATAACTAGTAATGGTTCTCAATTGGTTATCACTAGTGTTCTTGTGTACTTCCAAGTCCAAAAAACAAATCTTACAGGTACCATAATGATATGACATTTTTTAAAAATGTGTACTAATGTTAACGTCTGTAATGAAAATCTCAAGTTGTTGAACAATTCCCTTCTGTATAAAAAACAAATCATCAATGAAACATACATAAGAACTCATCCTATGACATCCTTTTATCAAAGAAAAGGATGTGTGTTTCCCAGTAAGCCATTAATAAATTGGCATAATAGGGGGCCATGCATGCTCTCATTGCAGCACCTCATAGTTGATGGTAATGTTTACCCTCAAAACTAAAAAAATTATTAGACAAAACCTGATCAATGCACTCAATTAAAAATTTGATCCCCCCTCATAATTGTCACTCTTACTGAGCATAAATCTATCCATTCAGTCCCGGTTTCATGCAAGATGGAGGTATACAGTGACTGCACATCCACAGTAACTAACAAATCGTCCTGATTTACATGAAGCTCTTTGATCTTTTCTAAAAAATCAGAAGAATTCCTGATGAAAGGAGGGACTCTTTTACCAAAGTAAGCAACACCCTGTCAAAAAACACTGACACTGCTTCCAACTTTGACCTGGGGCTGTAAGGTGGGTTACTTTCATTTTTATGTAATTTGGGTACTCCAAATAATTTATCTGTAGTGGGTTTGGTAGTGGTAAAAAAAAAAATCATACGTATTATCTGAAATGGCTCCCTCTATGAAGTCAGTGTATAACTAGGGAATAGTAATTAGTAATTGCTTATTGGGAAACGTATATCCTTTCTGTGATAAAAGAATGTCACAGTATGAGTTCTTATCTACATTTCATTGATGATTTGTTTTTTATATGGAAGGGAACTGTTCAAGAATTTGACATTTTCATTACGGACATGAGCATTAGTATTTTTTTTTTTAATTTTTGTATCATTGTGACACCAGTAAAATTTGTTTTTTGGACTTGGAAGTAGATAAGAACACTAGTGATAACCAACTGAGAACCATTATTAGTTATAGGAATGTGTCCAGCATTGCTTTTTATACTATTTTAGTGTGCACCCGACCTATATAAAACATAATGTAGTCAAAGGCCAGCTAGTAAGGCTTAAGAGACTGACTACTGACATAGAAAATGTAGATCACTGACATCAGCATTATGCAGAAGATTCATTAGTAGGGATACCCGAAGGATATAATACAACACATTTTTGATCAAGTCAGTAGGAACAAGAATAAAAACAACACAGCCAATGGCCAGTCTCAAGACTGGTCTTTTTCGATGGCTATAGTGTTCTGTTCACCTTAGACACTGCAGCTATTAGGAATGTTATGTATGACAATTAGAAAATGCTAGAAGCAAATGACGTTAAAGGAATAGTGGGTGATGAATCTTGTTTCATTAATAAAAAAGCCAAGAATATTAAAGCAGTATGGGAAAGAGGAATTAAATATTGAGTTGACAAAAAGAAAAGGGGTACATACAGATGATATATTTGGGAAAGTCCTTTTTTATTGATGTTAGGAAAGGAAATGTATTACCTGTACCTGTTTTTTATCACATGTAATTCAAAATTTGTGGTATAGCTTGCCAAATGCAACACTTGTGAGGTATTTTATATAGGCAAAACTAATAGGGAGCTCAAGAAAAGGTTTTACGAGCATCAGTATGCAATCAGAGCTAAAAACAAAGAGAAAGCTTTGGGGAAACATTCTATGGTTTGTCTTAATTTAAAAAATGTAGTTTTACAGTTATAGACCATGTTGCTAGTTCCTTTGATGACAACAGAGACAATGAGTTAGAATTCAGCGAGAACCCAGTCTTAATGTTGTTGTCTTTCGGCTTTTCCCGGTTAGGGGTCGCCACAGCGGAACTCCTTTCCACTAATGATTGGCAGTAGATTTTCACAAACGCCGAGGTGCCAGCTCGACGTCCAACCTTCAACGAAGGCATGCCCTTTTTACACATGTCTTTCGAACGCCCACCCAGCCACGGGGAGGACATGCAGACTCCACACAGAAGGCACTCCCCGCACTCCAGCTGAGAATCGAATGGGAGAAGCTCTTGCTGTGAGGCAACAACGCTACCGCTGCACCACCGCGGAATTAATAATAATGTTAATTATAAAGGGGTATTAACCAGGAATCTGAATAGGAATAAATATCAATAAATAATTTTACTCATTACATTGTAGTATATAGAATGTTTTATTCTGTTTATTATGTCATGTATATGTTCTTTTTAAAGAAAACCTTTAAAAGGAAGTGCTTTTTTTAAAAGAAGTTTTAATAAGAAAGATTTTTTTTTACTACAGTTTTTTGATGGAAGCATTTGAATAATGAGGAGGGTCATGTGGCAAGGGAAAGGTTATTTAAATGATTCATTTTATTATTGGTGATGTTCTGATGAAGGCCAGAGAGGCCGAAAGCGCTTAACAGTATGTACAATAAGCAAATGTTTTTTCTTGTGACATTTTCTCCCTTGGTGGTTTGTTTTTAAGTTATATGAATGGCTTCAGTAACATTAACAAGATAAAGGTTATGTATTTGATAAGCTTGATGTTGATTCATTATGTACAGTCATACCAAATGATATTGGGATTGAATATGTTAGGCAATACTTAAATATTTACAGTCAACTGATTAGTAGTTCTGTACATGCCACCTTTGAGCTTCTGGAAATGGTGCTTGTCAGTAATGTATTTCTGCTTGATGGAAAATTATATCTACAGAAACAAGGTGTAGCTGTGGGAACTCCGGTGAGTAATACATATGCCAATATAGTTATGACTGTGTGAGAGATGGATTATGTTTTCTCTGTAAAGAATGAATATTTACATGTTATATATTTATATAAACATTTTGTGGGTGATATTTTTATTGTTTAGGATAGAAATAAAACAGAACTTGACTTATACATAGAATATTTAACACATACTGCTGAATTCCCACATTTTAAGAAGTGTATCATTGTACGTGATATAATTTTTCTTGATATTAATATAACGAAACAGGATAATGACTTGCAAACTAAGGTATATGTAAAGGAGGTAAAGAAAAATGCATATTCGCATAGACCAAGTACAAGTATGCACTATAAGCTTGTATATGATAATGTGACTGGGGGTCAGATGTTGTATATAGCTAGGTTAAATACAGAGGATGAGGTAATTAAGGAACAGATGGAAGACCTCCTTATAGATTTTAAAGAGAAGGGCTATAATGAATTGGATTTAATAAGTAATAAGAACAAAATTATGAGATAATGCGAACCACATTTTTTAAGGAAGGGGCGGTATAATAATAACAGGAAAATTAACTAGTAGAGTAAGGTTCACTGTACCTTGTAATACACGCACGAACATGGTTAGAAATGTCATAAACAAGCACCGGCACATTCTTAATAGTAGTGAAGAATTGCATGAACATGTAGGAGACATACCTGAGTTCAGTTCTAAGAAAAAGGTATGAATTTAAAGCAAAAGTTGTGTTAGAAGGAATTGGATCAAATGGATGAAAGACGAATAAGTCAATGAAAAGGGACTTTTCCTTGTTATTATTGTAATTTTTGCAATTTCATGTATAGAAATAAGACATTTGTACTTCCAGTTACATAGCTATAAATGTTCTGCTTACTCAGACTGCAATTCTATTAATTACATTGTCTTGTGTAATTCCTGTCCAGCTTTCTATATTAGTAAAGCTAACAGGAAACTAAGAGGAAAAAATTGTGACCATATGGAGAAAGCTGGATAGTAATGCCCTTTATAAGCATATAAGTGACTCTGATGATACACAGTTCATGGTGTTACAAAATATACCCTCTAATTTTAGAGGAGATGATATAACAACGAAAACTAAATGTATGGAATACCGCTGGATAATGAACTAAGGGCAAATAAAAGTCCTGGATTAAATGTAAGTAATGTTAAACCCATTTTAAAAATGAGACACTTTGGGTAGTTAGCTTTAGTTATGTGTTTGAGTGATTAATTGTTTGACAATTATTTTATGTGTTTAAATGAGGTGCTGTTTAAGTGATATTTCTTACATCGTGAAAAAGCATTTGCAAAAGCCTGTTGGTTTGTTGCTTTCAATAAAAGTGTTCTGTGTGGGTCCCTTGAGCTGTTTTTCTGTTCTAAAATCTTCCTAAACTCCACTCACTATCCCACCCAAAGCCGGGCCATGATCAAATGGAGCCCTAAGCAGGGTAATTGACCCCCAAATCATAACACTATTCCCATTACTTGATTGTTTCTACCCCCATACTATAAAACACCATTCGGTGTTCAAACCTATCAATGTACATACTATTTTTTTCTCTACTTTTGCAATGATGACAGATTTGTATTTATTTTATAACATTCAGATTATACAGCAAACACACTGACAGACACCTGCTAAACAAAACAAAAAATTCACACTAAAATGCTTAGCATGAGCAGCTGTAATTTTCTCTTCCTTAAAACTCATATCTCATGAAAGTGTATCTGGTAAGCTATGAAACTACAAGAACTATGCTGGAATTCAGTCAAACAACATATAGTGAAGCACTAATTAAAGGCTGTATGAAGGGTGTTGGGATTCAAAAGACAATGTGTTAACACATCTACTAACACCCTGGGGTAGCCCACTGGATACCAATGAACCTTTTCAGGGGCAGTCCTGGAGCACCGTCTGTTGAAGTGATTTGGTCAGAGCCACATGGTAAACAAACAAAGTCTGATTGAATCAAACCCTGCACTGCAGGAAACATCTCATTAACATGCCATAGCCTTACTCATCAGCACTAAGTGCCAGACAGACTGTTGTATTCCAGCATAGTGCATTTCACATCCATATGTCAGCAGAAAACAAGCTAAATTAAAAATGTATTCAAAGTTAAAATATTAAGCCCATGAACTTCATGCTGTCCACTTAATTCACATCCACAAAGTTAAAATATTAAACCCGTAGACTTCATGGTGTCCAGTTAATTCACATCTACATAATAAATATCAGTCAACAAAACAAGAAAAATAAGGATCCTACCTAAAGAACATGACTCATGAGATGACATTTATGTTTATTGCAGTCAATTCCTTCCTTTACACCATACCAAAATAATTATATATATATATATATATATATATATATATATATATATATACACACACACACACACACACACACACACACACACACACACACACACACACACCCCTACATGATATATGTATAGTGTGACTGTTATCTGTTCGAGATCAAATAAATACATAAATAATGGACCAGAAATGTATCTCAGCTTGCTGTTGTCCCCCCTTGCCTTTTTAGCTCAAGAAGCAAAACACAAAGACCCAAAATCAGGAACAGATTATACTTATAATTAGAAATTTGTTAGAATAACAGACTTTGCATTAGCAAACATTTTCTAATGGAATCAAAATATAAAACTCATACAACTGTCATTTTGTGACCGCAATCAACAGTTTGCAAAAAGGCCACAGTTTTTACAAGGAACAGACCAAAATGCCACTCAACTTTTTTGCAAGAGAATTCTGGACAAGGTCAAACAATAATGGGGGCAAAAAATAAAAAGGGATATATTTTTAGTATGTAGTTTATTTCTTAACTGGGTAAACTCACTGGACAAAGTGCCCAGTTCCAGGGTTGACTTGGGAGCACTAAGTGATTTGTTCAGCTCTACGCAGTACACAAATGGAGGTGGAAAAATTCAAACCCTGTACTAAAAAAACAGTTTGATAACAGCTCAGAGCCTCAAGGGACAGGGAATTCTAATTCAGTTAAAAAGTTAGCATATCCACATGCTAACACATATTGCCCATACAATAAGAAATAGGAAACTCTAATGATTGGCATTATTTACTGACCGTAATCCTCAGTTAGCTGTTACAAACGTAGAAATTAATGAGGGATGGGATAAATAAACATGAGGCAAAATCAAAGTGCAGAGAAAAGCACCGGTGTGGAAACACAGCAGTCACAGTTCAAAATATCTACAGGTAAAATAGGCTGCAAACAGCAGGCAACAGGTAAAATAAATCCGTGTGTGGAAACACAGCAGTCACAATTTAAAATATCCAAAGGTAAAGTAAGCAGTAAACAGGCAGCAGATGAAATAAATCCAAGTTTATTGCATATAAAAACTGGTAAGCACTTTCTCTGTGGAATCGTAGCTTCTTCAGACCCTAGTGAAACAACACCTTTACTAAACATTTATATAACACTGTCATAATACACAGACCAATCAAAAGCTAAAACTAATAAAACAATTAAATAGTTAAAGCTGAACTCACTAAAAAAGTGAACCCAGCAAAAAGGAAATATACATTACTTTTACCTTTTCATTCTAGGTTTTAAAACAGGTTTCAAAGGTGCAAATCCATTTAAACCTAACCCCATATGATTTTTGTGTTTTACATACGAGGCAAAATCAGAAATGTTTAGCAAAATTGGGAATAGATGAAAGGCAGGCAACTCACTAATTCACTTATAGGTTCATAGATAAGTACTAGGATAGCTGCCCTTGCAGGCTATTTTAAGCTTAGTCAGTTTCCCTTTTTGTGCCCAAAATAACCTATCCCATTTGGTTATAGATTGGCTTTACCCATCCCATCCCATCCCATGGTCAATAATTATATATTACCCTTAATAGGAATAACTGAGCTCATACCATAGAAAATTTGAGGGAAACTGCCTTTGTCCATTAGTATGTACAGGGGCAGTCCTGCACTAAATTTTTCTGTTTCCTATATACATCTCAGTCGCTCTTGAAAATGGACAGAGATGAACTTTGTTTTATGTGAATCGGAACTCTGTTCCACAGCAGTGGTATCCTATTCGAAATATACCTGTCCCACCAAACAGTTCTGTTGATTTTGCAGAAGAGGTTTAGATCCCTAGACTGAGTATTTATTATGCCATTTGACTTGCTGATGTGCAGAAAATCCATCAGTAATGGATTGGAGGATGTCTTGTATGCCAGACATAGGTCACCTCTTACCAGTCTGTAGGATAACAAGTACAGTGACAGGCTTTTGAGTCAGTCCAAGTAGGATATTTTGTTTAGGCCATGTATCCTTTAGTAAGGTATCTCTGTGGGTGTTCCAGGTCATAGTTAGGTACTAGGCTATTGGCCCTAGGGCCTATATAAGCCTAGCCAAATGGTACCCTGGCTTTCACCACCCAAGAAAATGATTTTCCTGTGCCCCTGTCGAGCAGAGCCACAGAAGTGATCCCCGGGGTGAATTTCCTATCTCCCATCTAATCATCAAGATTTTTCTTGAAGAGTGCTAATGAGGAGCTTTGTTTGACATAGATAGGTAGTTTGTTCCAGAGTACGGGAAGTCTCTGGGACAGGAATCTATCCCTCCAGCATGTTCTGTTTATTGTGGTGACAAGGTTTAGGTCCCTAGAGCATGTAGCTCGGAGAGATTGGGATTTCTTTAAGTGGAGCATGTCCAACAGCTCTGGGTTGGACATAGCTTTGCATGTTTGGCAGAGATCGCCTCTGAGTACGCGATATGCGACAGAGTAAAGTTGGAGTTTTTTAAACTGTCTGCGTAAGGGCATCTGTTTGAGGCCAGTAATCCTCTTTGTGAGGTATTTCTGCAGCCTTTCCAGTTGTAGATGTCTTGTGAGATACATGCCAAAAGGGGCATTGTGCTCTATAATGGGTTTAATGAGTGACAAGTAGAGGGGAACAATGACCTCTTTTTTTTCCTGGATAAGAAACCTTTTATGATGAGGTGTGTCATGTAGAAGGATTCCCTGACTACTGTGGCTGTGGCAATGTGATTATCAAAGGAGATACTACTGTCCACCTGTGTCCCAAGGTCTCTTATCACACTTTCGGTGTTAAGTAGACTACCGCCTATGTGGTAGTTCATGGGTACAGAGTTTTTACCAAAAGGGATGACAATGCACTTTTTGGCATTGAGCTTGAGGCCATGGCTTTGACACCAGGCATCTGTCTCTGTGAGGCCCTTTTGTAGGATGTCCACATTGTTAGAAGGTTTGATTATGGCTCCTAGTTTGCCGTCATCTGCGGACTTCATTATCCAGCGGGCTTCTGTGTTAGCCTGTACTTCAGAGTAGTAGATACTAAACAGGAGGGGACCCAGGACTGAACCCTATGGTACTCCAATTGTCACTGGTCTGAAGTTGGATTTGGAGTTTGCTACTTTCACAGTGTGGGTTCTGTCAGTGAGCCAGTTGGCAACCCATCTTGTGACATAGGGATTTATACCTAGTTTAGTGAGTTTATCTATAATTCCAGAGTGGGGGATGGTGTCGAAAGCCTTGGCGAAATCTAGATAGGCTGTGTGAACCACCTTACCCTCATCTACGGCTTTGGTGACTGCTTCAAAGAAGTCTGTCAGGTTTAGGAGACATGATCTGCCTTTTACAAACCTGAACTGGGTGAGGTCCAGAATTTGGAGATTACCAATGTCATTGTTTATAAGTTCCATGATGATATGTTCTATAGCCTTGCAGACCAGGCTCATCAGGCTAATGGGGCAGTAGTTCCTGGGGTCTGTGGTGGCTCCCCCTTTGTTGCATGTGTTTGGACAGATACATGACAAAGGGGGCATTATATTCAGTGATTGGCCTAATGAGGATTGAGTAAAAGGAGACAATAACATCCATAGATCTAGACACAATCTTTTTTGTTTATAAGCTGTGCAGTGTAGAAATACTTTCTTATAACAGTAGACACATCAGTCAAAAGTTTGGCCACTGTCCACAGATGCTCCTAAATACCAAACTGGGTCAACTCTTAGGGGAAGTACTGTCAATGTGGTAGTTCCTTGGGGTAAATGACTTCCCAAAGGATACAGTAATGTATTTTTGGCATTTAGTTTCAGACTATGATTTTGGAACCGGTTATTTAATTGAGACAAACCTTCCTGCAGAATGGCTAAGTGATTTGGAGATTTGATGACTGCTCCTAGTTGACAGTCATCTGCAAACATAGTTGGCAATAGCCCTTTGGTTTTACTTCAGAAAAGAAGATACCAAATAGAAGAGGTCCCAGCGCAGAACCCTTGGGGATTTTGTGGAAGTAACTTTCCCTATTTTGATTATTTGCATCCTATCTTTGAGCCAGTTGGCAATCCAGTGGGTGACATAGGGGTTTATTCCAAGTTTGTTTAGCTTTTCTACTATGCCTGAGTGGGGAATTGCGTCAAAAGCTGTGGCCAGGTTAAGATGTATGGTGTGTACCATTTTACCTTCATCCACCACTTTGGTGACCTTTTCAAAAAAATCCATCAGGTTGAGTAAGCAGGACATACCCTTGATAAATCCAAAGTGAGATGGATCCAGTGTTTGGTGGTTCCCAATGTCCTGATTGATAAATTCCATGAGAAGTCATTTCCATAGCTTCACATATGAGCCTTGTCAGACCTATAGGTCTGTAATTGCCTGGCCTGTGAAAGCTTCTCTGTTATGTAGGGGATTGACTGCAGCTGTAGTCAATTTGCTTGGTACAAAACCTGCATGGAAGCTGAAATTGAACAATGTTGTTAGGGGTGTGGATAAATCATGCTTCATGCTATTTAAGATGCATCCAGAGGTATTGTTAAGACCCATCAGTACAGTATTTTTAGCTTTTGATAGCACTTTAAAGTTAAAAGAACAGCAGGTTTTACGTCAGCATGCTTTTAATGAACAGTAAGAACTATGAAACTCTACTGACTGGTATTACTGACTGAGTGTAATCTTTATTGATTTATCAGAAAATTGAATGTTTTATGAGAGACTGAGTAAATATGAAACAAAAACTCTGGTGTATGTCTTTGGCATTCTGCAATAACAAAAAGTACAAAACTCTAATGGCATTTCTCACTAATCGTGTGACTCCATGATGGACAGAGAAGGGGAAAAAGATGAGGATGTTCTCCAAAATTCATAGTGATTTGGGTCCACTGAGTCTGGGCAACATGACACCTGCAGAATGAACTTCCATCAGCAGGTGCGGTACTGGCCAGGTGTGAAGGTGCTAAAATTTAAAGAAATAAAATGGACTCCAGGAGATTTGATTATTGTGCCTACTGCCTGTGAAGTACAAAAGAAAAAAATTGCACTAGCCTAGTAGCTAGCTCTTCTCTCTTCTAACCCTACCTTCCCTACCCACCATTAGACTTCACCTTGTAGGACAGATGCAACTGTGACTTGCAAGTTGCAGTGGCAGTTCACAACTACAACAGTTACTTATCTTTTAAAAGCAACAGGGTCTGTTGATCCTCTGGAGTATCAGCAGGTGCTGAGTTATGTGCAGCAGAGCACTGCCTGTAAACTACAAATGTTCATATTTTTGTACTTTGTGAGTTTCCTCCAAGGGTGACACAGAGAGACTAACATTACATGCAGGCGGTATGAGGTCCAAATCTATGATCTCAGCCTCAGCCTGCCATCAGTTCCACTGGCAAATTTGCCATAGACATTGTGGGGGAAAATGGGTCAACCAGACCAACGAGAGTGTGGAAAGCATTACACATCTGTGATAAGCGGGAGAAGTATACCAATAAAAAGACTAGTAAATCAAGTTTAGAAAATGGAAAATGCCCCCACCCTCCTACCTTCCCCAAATGGAAGCAGACACATTTTATTAAGCTAGTTTAGTTCTAATGGCTGGAAAGGAGCAGTAAGGTGAAGATTTCAAAAGGAAAAACCGAAGAGACTCAAGAATACTATTGCTGCTAACATAAAGGTGATGGATATGGAAACGAGACGCAATCTGTTTTTTTTGTAACTGTAGTGGCATACAGTGGGTCACAGCTATCCTCTGACATTTTTGGGACCCCCTTGATAGCAGTGGGCCCTAATTAGCTGCCTAGGTTGACTTGTGGTGGATCCAGCCCCACTGCCACAACTGTGATAACACTAACTCTCTTCTTATCTCTATTCTTACAAGCTCTTCCTACTCACTGTCCTCCAGCCTTCATTCCCTGCTGATACTCTTTAACATTCACTCCTCCTCACCCTTTCTGCTTACACTCTTGTTACTACCCTTCCTAACACACATCACTTACTTACACTCATGTTGCTATCCATGCTAACACATATCACTTACTTACACTCCTTTTGCTATCCATGTTAACACATATCGTTACACTCCTGTTGCTGTCCATGCTAACACATATCACTTACTCATACTCCTGTTACTATCCATCCTAACACATATCACTTACATACACACCTGTTACTATCTGTCATAATGTATATCACTTACTTGCTACCTCCAGCCCACTTATCTGCTTGCCAATATTCTGAAGTCATAATCTTCAAAGCAATAACAAGGCACTCTATATCTTTACTTCATTTTTAATTCATACAGTGAGCTTACTATGCTACATATTTTCTTTCTTCTACTCCCCTTTTCAGTGAATCTCTCTTGGACACATCAAGCAAACCCATAACATCAACTGTGTTGTTGTTTTTTTCTCTGTCTCTCTGTATAAATACTGGGGCTCTAAATACTTAACACTAACATAATGCCTCTAAGAGGACTGTCATCACCTTTTTATTTAACCAGAAATGTACGTGATTCATACTCTGTATGCTTTTTCTCCGTGCAACACGTCCACACTACATGTGATTTAAACTCACAAGATCACCTTGTGTATAGGATATATGATGCTATATTTATATATAGTGATATGCTTTTCAAATATACAGACACTGCTTAAGATGTATTCATGTACTCTGCAAATGTATGCCCACTGTGTAAAATATGATGTACTCTGTAAATACCTGTATACTGTTTGTACACTGTCTTTCAGTGCATAATCTTGATGATTTCTTTAAAAAATCTGTGGAGCGTTTTCACCCCGGGCTTCGGATAAAAAGAGGTTTAGCTAAACCCAGACAGAGTTCCCAGATAGACAAAGGAAAAGTAAAATAAATACATAAAATTATTGTTGACCCATTTTTTTTTTTTTAAAACACAGTTTTATTGATTTACAAATACAAAAACAAAAAAGAAAACAAAAAAAAAATAAACATTATTACGATATTTAGTGGATAAATCTAACACAGGTAGGTACAGATAAAACAAAATATAACCTATAAACATATATACATATGTGCCGGAAAAAAACAAAAAGACACCATTAACATATTTGTAAAGTAATGTTGAATAAAGTCTACGTTTTTGTGGGTATTCGTCAGGTTTCTAGTAATACACAAGTTTATCCCTTCATCCACCCTCCTCCTCCAGACACCTTCACACTATAAATTAACACTGTTTGCACTGGAACTTTCTTCCTGGGTTTCTGACTTCTGTGATTAACACATGTAAAATAAAATAATTATGTAAATAAAAGTGTAAAGCTTTCATCTTTTCCTTATATTTTATGCTTCAGGTTTACTTCAGGTGGACCTTTTTATCTGACCACTAGAGGGCAGCAGATTTCAAGTTGTTGCTAATCCTGGGTTGCTGGTGATATTTTTATTCTGTAATTCAGATCTATTTTTGATATGCTGCCTGAGTAGTGTGAACAAGGCCCACAACATACTGTTCAGTGTGAGATTAATGACTGCTTACTATAAATTTATACATCAGTTATGCATCATACACAGTAGCTTTATCCTGGTGTTCTTTAAAGTACTCGGATTACTATAAACTGATGTGTATTCTTAATATCTGTAATCACTTTTGTTGGCTAATAGCACCCATCCAAAAAAAAAAAAAAAACTTATGATAAACTTTGCCACTATCTGGATGTGAAAATGTTAACTGGCCAGTACAACTATAGTTAGTATAAGACGAGACACGGTTAGTGTTCATATAATTTTTGCATCTCTGTGTGGGGTTTTGAATTGAGAATTGATGAAACACCTGGCCTTTTGGCCATATTAGGTGTGTTCAATCATATCTCCTGCTTAGATGTACTGCTACAGGGAGTAAAATAGAACCAAGTTTCCTAATGAAGAAGTATGACAGATAATTAACATTTTTTTTTTACAAAACTGACTTGGCAAGATTGTTTAAATAATCCTTGAATTTTTTTTTTTTTTTTTTTTTTTTTTTTTTTTTTGAGGATTTGTATGTTGGGGTTGTGTACCAGACTGCAGTGTTCTGTGAGGATTTGTGTGATGACATTATGTACCAGAGCAGTTTATTTATTTATTGACATTTGTTAACCGGGTTGGTCCAGTTGGGCCAGGGGCCCGTTTTCAGTGGAGACCTGAGGAGAAAAGCTCTAGTTACAAAACAGTTAAGGATTACATAGGTAACAAAAATAGAAAGCAACATAACCAAGTTTCACTGCAAAACATATTAGTATAAATTTGAATCAAGCATATCTAGATTACCCTAAGAGAATAGTCTCAAAGAAATAAGTATATGAACTATTTTATATATATATATATGTACAAACAAGTTATATACAAGTGATCAAACAAGTTATATACTAGTGATCAGATTTCTTGCCTAGGCTTCCTAGGAAGGTATAGATGCTTTCAGGAGTTCAGAGAGAAGTAGCACCATTGGATAAAGGGGAAAATTAGGTAGGTTCTAAGCAGGGACATGATTTTATATTGAGAAGATAACGTTTGAGTTCCTTTTTAAAGTGCGCAGGGTGTATGATGGAGCGTATGTGTAGAGGAAGTTTGTTCCAAGTGTGGGCTATTGAGCAGTTGTATTGTAGTTTGCCTATGTTCTTCTTTGGATGATCTACATTCAGAAGTTGTTGGTTAGAGGTGCGGAGGGTTCCAGAAGGGGTGTATGTAGATAAAAAAGTAGTGAGAGCTGGACAGGATGAAGGCCTGTATAGAATGGAGTGAATAACCTGAAATTGAGAAAGTAGCAGTAGTTGAGGGAATTTGAGCCATTGTAATGTGTTCAGGGCAAGGCATTAATGGGAGTTGTAGGGGGAGTTTGTAATGAATCTTGCAATTTTGTGGTAAGTTTGTTGCAGTTTGTTCATGGTAGTAGCTTGCATGTTGGTTAGTATTGGGTCTGCGTAGAGAAGTGTGGGCAGGAGGAAGGACTGTGCTAAGGAGAGTCTAGCATTTGGAGTAAGAAATCTTTTGTTGCAGTTGAGCAAGCCAAGTTTCTGGTGTGTTTTTTTTTATTCCTTGCAGTAAGTGTAAGTTAAATTTGAGTTTGTCATCAATAATGACACCTAACAGTTTTGTGTGTGGTTCGGGTTTTATGATCGTGTTGTTGGGGGATGTTATAGTAAATGTAGGTTTATGGTTGGAAAGTGAGCGGGGAAGAAAGAGCAAGAGGATGGTCTTCTTGGGGTTAAGGATAAGCAGATTGTGAGATAGCCATTTCTCTGTGAATAGAAAGGAGTTTTGAGTAAGTGTGAGAAGGTCTGTTATACTACTGGAGATTGAGATGAGTATAGAGTCATCTGCATATTGTATAAGAGAAGATTGTCTGCAAGAGGTGAAGAGTTCGTTAGTAAAGATGTTAAATAAGAGGGGACCCAAGATAGAATCTTGTGGAACACCTGTTGGAACAGATATAGAGAGAGAGCAGGAAGAGAGCCATTTGACAGATTGCTGCCTACCTGAGAGATAGCTGGAGAACTAGGCGAGTGGAGAAGAAGATAGGTTGAGGTTAGATAATTTAGAAAGGAGTATTGAGTGAGAGACTGTATCAAAGGCTTTGGAAAGGTCAAGGAAGAGGCAGGATATTAGGCGATAGTTATCAAGGGCTTTGGCTATGGTATGAGTGAAAGAGAGGAGGGTGGAGGATGTGCTGTGGTGGGGATGGAAACCATGCTGAGTGGGAGTGAGAAGGTTGTGTTGGAGTAAGTGGTTTTGCAGTTGTGAGTGAATGTATTTCTCGAGTATCTTGGAGATGGGAGAAAGAATGGCAATGGGACAATAGTTAGATGGATCAGTGGAGTTGCCACCCTTATGTAGTGGGATAGTAAAGAAGGATTTCCAGATAGCGGGAACCGTAGCCTCTTGTATAGATCTGTTAATGAGAATGGATATAGGATAGGCTATAGATTCAGCAGCAAGTTTGAGAAATGTAGGAGGTAGGTTATCGGTATAGGGAGAACATGGTTTAAGCTATAGAAGAAGGGATTTAACGTAAGAATTTGACACAGATTTAAATGAGAAGAGATTCTGGTTATGGGGGTTGATGGGGTAGTGGTAATTGCAGTGTTAGTGTTGGAGGGAGGGAGGTTTTGGATAGTGTCAATGAAGTGTTTGTTGAGTAGGGTAGAAATTTCTAGAGGAGATTTGTTGGGGTAGATGAGGGGCTAGAAGGGTTGCCAGGGTAGAGTATTTTGTTAAGAGTAGTCCAGAAATTGCGAGAGTTGGACCTGTTGTCTAGTTGAGACGAGATGTAGTAAGATTTCTTGTCTTTAGTGACTAATTTCTTTCTTTCTTGACTAGGTTACATAGGTTGTATGTATTTATGTAGAAGGGGAGTATGCCTAGTTTTAAGCCATGCCTTCCAGGTGCTATCCCTGTTGTGCATCAGTGCTCTAGTATCTTTGGAGAGCTATGGAGCATAGTTTGATTTTATTCTAATTTTCCTGGAGGGAGCAAGGGAATTAAGGGTATCTAGGAAAATGTTGTTAAATTTACTGACAGGATCATCAAGAGGGATGTGTTTAAGGAAGGACCAGTCAAAACTAGATAGTATGGAGTTAAATTGGGTATTATTGAAGTTGGAGAGCTTACAACAGTCTCTATATAGGTGGGGTTTGTGTGCCTGGGAGGTGTGTCTGAGGACAGAGGTGGGGAGGTGATCACTTAAGGAGTCAGGTAGGGTACATGGGCCAGGGTAGAGGTGGGGAGAGTTGGTGAGTATCCATCAATGCTGGAGCTGGAAGATGAGCCTTTGTTGAAACGGGTGGGGGATGTAAGCAGTTAATGGAAATCATGTAAGTTGATGCTGGATTGTGGGGAGTTATTAGTAAGTTTGGACCAATCTATATTGGCATCACCAAGAATGCGAGTTTCATAGTCTAAGTTGTGGCTAAACCAGGATAGGATATTTTCGAGGGTGGGTGCATTATTCCCAGGGGGGATGTAGATGGAGGTGACAGCAAATTTCTTGTGTGGGTTTAGATGACAGTTTAGGATGAAAAGTTCAGCAGGATGGAAGTTGGGGATGAGGATAGTGACAGGAGACAGGTTTAGGCTATCTGAGTAGAGTATGACTACACCACCACCTTTTTTAGGGGATCTATCAGCATGATAGATGTTGTAACCAGGTGGCAGTATTTCACTGTTAGTGATGTGAGACTTGAGCCAAGTTTCGGACAAGGCAAAGATGTTAGGGTTTGTTTGGGCTATCCAGGAATGCAGCTCTGAGATCTTGCTAGTTAGACTTTGAATATTTATAGAATATATGGATAGGTGTTTATGTGCAGATGTTTGTTGCATCAGAGTATGGATATGGTTAGGGGTGAGAGCAGAAGGAGTGGGATTGGAGGAATGATGAAGGGACTGAGGGCCTGGGTTAGGGTGGATGTCACCAGAGAGTAGAAGGATATTTGTAAGATGTGTGATTGGAGTATATGTTAGGTGGAGGAAGATGAGTTTTGGTTTGGGTTTGAGGGTAATTGGTTGTGAAGGAGGGTAAATTTGTGAAAATTGGAGGAGGAGAAACTAAACAGTGATGAGGAGATAGCCGAGTAGGAAGTAGTTAATAGGTTAGTGTGGGAGGTAGAGGTGGGGGAGGACTGATATGAGTGAAATGAGGTTAAGGCTGAAAGGTATAAGGGTAGTGAAGTGGCAAAGAAGAAGAGTTGCATTGTTAGGGGGATGATTGAGAGTTTGTATAGGGAGTATAATTGAGTGGGGAAGGAGTACAGGCAGGAAGTGTGTTGTGAGAGGCTGAGCTGGCAGGAACGGGAGGGAATGGAGAGTATAAGTGTAATACAGTTCCTGTAATTGTTAACTTGTTTAAGCACATGAACTACAAAAGTTAGAGTGCATTAGTATCTACTGCATATGATGACCAAGAGTTAGCTATTTTAAATTGTATTTGTCCTTTTTTGTTTGTTTAACCGGGTTAGGTATAATGGTCTGGGGACCTCATTTGGTTTATAACCCCAACAGCAGGATACCAAGAAACCTAAAAGTACAAATAGTATTCTCTGCATGATGTAAGCACTAACAGCTATGGTGTAAATGAAAGAGACACACTAAAATATAAAAATAAGTAACTGATTATTTTAGGATTAATGAAGGAAGCAGAGTATGCCGATTTGTAACTGGATGACAGTCATACATCTAGTGCTAAGAAGATTGCATAATAGCGAGAGGTCTGCTGTATCACAGAAACCTACAGCTTGTCATATAACTATGATTAATTTGGAATTTATCTTTATCTACTTCATTAAAATTTGCTATTAGACTAAATCAGTGCTGCTTAGAGAGAAATACACATTGCTTTGGTTTTGTGTTGTATGAAAACCATACCCTTTTACATAGTTTTCATATTCAAATTTATTAAAGTGCTTTATCTTAAATACATTACAGCAAACTAATGCATAAAACAGTACCAGTAAATGAAGTTAGAAAGTTAAAAAGGTATAAAAGATGCCACCAAGGCCGAATAAAATCAGCAGTGATTTCTGAACAGGCAAAGGAAAAGTGGTGGGGTGTGTAAGTTTACTAAGCACCATCACAGAAAGTGTCCTGAAGCCATTTGTGGCTAGTTGTGCCAGAAGATTCCAAAGGAATGTGTTCAGATGTTTTCTTTCATAGCCTCCAAATCACTAACTGCTTCATAGTGTCCAAATACAGAGTACTGTGACAAACGGAGGTACTGCCAGGACAGCTAGCTGGAATTTTGTAAATAATTATATGTCATTTGTGAATATCAAACTAATTTATACAAGATGCTTGTGTTACAAATGTATTAGAACTGTATGTCATACTACTTTGTACAGATGTTTGTGTTGAAAAGGTATTTGTAAAGAAATCATTTCAAAACAGAATGATTTCATAACTAAAGGCACCTAAAAAAAGTTGAAACCAAGAACATGGTAAACATGATAAGAAAAAGTAATATTTCTCATTACTATATTTATAATGCTATGAGCAATCATTTGAATTCAAACAGCAAAGACCTCCAAATCAGAAATGCACTCGACCACCACAACAAAGCACAAGACACACAGCTCACCTACACAGTGTGCCCCTCACCCTAAGACCCTAAGGCAAAACGGCTTGCCCGATACATAGGTGACTCAATAGTGAGGCACAGTGATGTCCTACTCACTAGGTTGAATAAAGAGAGGGCAACAATCAGCTGTCTGTCGGGTGCCAGGATCCGTGACACATAACATACGAACTCAGGCCACTCCACAACATGTATGACTCTGTCATTGTCCATTTGAGTGTGAATGACCTGACATGTACCTCCCGGGACTACATGAAAAGAGACCTGAAGGAGCTCTTGGATTATGTGGCCCAGGCAGGTATGAGCCTAGCCCTGAGCAGCATCCTACCGTCGCCCAGAATGATACCGCAGTACAAGCAGAAAATGATTGACTTTAACAATTGGCTAAGTTTCTGGTGTCATTCTAAGGGGATCCAGTATCTGTCTGCTTGGGATGACATGATTGACAGACCTCGATGCTTTGCCAGAGATGGCCTGCATCTGTCACCCCTAGGTTTCCGGATACTGGCTAAGGCTCTTGCCACCCCTATAGTACCTTTTTAGGCGGTGTTCCAAAGACCAAATTACCACCGTAACACCTATAAATAAATGCAATCTGAGGGTCATACTGCTCAACACTAGAAGTTTAAATCTCAAGATGCACTTGCTCAAAGCACTCCTCAAAATGGAAAACATTGTCATTTGTACTGCAATGGAGACCTGGTTTAAAGCAGCAGAAAGCACCCCTGCGCTACCAGGCTATAACTCATTCCACACCTTTCGGCCCCAGAAAATAGACCAAAACTCTAAAGGCGGCGGAGTCTCCATATTCATAAAGGATATGCACACTTCCAAACTAGTAGCCCAGCATAATGCATCAGAGATACTTCAGATACAACTAACAGTGCATAAGCTGGCAATTCAGGTCATAGCCTGCTATAGTCCCGAACCATGTTCCAAGACTCGCATTCCATGTTCCTAATCACCCTGGAAACTATTAGGGTCCAACCCAACACTCTCATACTGAGTGACTTCAAATCCCTCTCCATCAACTGGGAAAACTACTCGTGCACCAATACACTTGCCCAGTGCTTCCTGGAATTCATTAATTCCAATGTGCTGGACCAGCTCATTCTTACCCCCACTAGAGGAAGCAACATCCTTGACCTGGTTATTACTAATATGAACAACCGTTGCTCAACACCAATAGTCAATTTCTCCTTGATTAGATCCAACCACAAACTAATTACCATGGAAATCCACATCTCACCCACACCACCAGCAAAGGTGACCACCATGAAAAACTTCACCTTAGATGACTTTGGGCTCCAAAAACAGAGGTGGCTAACCTCACGGCACCCATGCAAATGGAAAATAGGTGCACGAGTGCCAAATCCTATACCAATGCACTGTACGAACATGTACATAAATGCATGGAACTAGCCATACCCAACAGAACCAAGACACACTCCTCCAAAAAAAGGAAGCCAACCGGGTGGTCCCTTGCCATTAACAACTCTACAACAGAAGGAAGAAACTTGCAGAAAAAGGTGAAGTCCCAAGACTGCAAAAACTCCCTTACTAGCCTCAACAGAAAGTTGAGATCCTCATCAAAACCTCTAAAGCCAGCAGAATGCATGAATGAATTGAAGGCAGAATTGCAGCAGACACTAAAAACAACCACAAAGCCTTCTACAGTTATATCAAGAATCTCCACGGCAATACCCAGATTTGCTCTGAGTTACTGCATAATGCTACCTCTTATACTGAGCCAACAGATACTGCCAACTTACTGGCCGACAGATTCAGTGCCAACTTTACACCCCCCCCCCCAAAGGACCAATCACAATACCGGAAGAATGCCAGACACCCAGCATTACTGCAGCACAGGTTAAAGCTGCATTGTCCAAGGTCAAGAATACAGCTTCCATGGGATCCAACAATATCCTTGGCTGTGTTCTACATGAACTAAAAAGTGAACTGGCAACACACCTGTGTGCCCTGTTCAGTCACAGCCTCACCTCAGGCTTTGTCCCTACAGAATGACGCACTGCCACAGTCATCCCTCTCCATAAAGGGGGAGCGACAACAGACCCTGGAAATTATCGCCCCATTTGTCTGATATGTAAGGCTATGGAGCGCATCATCATGGACCTAATTAACAAGTATATAGGGAATCTCCAAACTTTGGATCCCAAGCAATTTGGTTTTGTGAAGGATAGATCATGCCTGCTCAACTTGGTTGACTTCTTTGCCTCAGTCACCAGAGCTGTGGATTAGGGTAAGGCAGTTCTTACAGCCTACCTTGATCTGGCCAAGGTCTTTGATACCATTCCCCTCTCAAGAATTATTGATAGACTCACCAAAATAGGCATCAACCCCTATATCACTAGGTGGGTTGCAAATTGGCTCACAGATAGAACCCACAGTGTGAAAGTAGCAGACTCCAAGTCAGACTGCCAACCAATCATGAGTAGAGTCCTACAGGGATCGGTCCTGGTTCCTCTTCTGTTTGACATCTACTTCTCAGAAGTCCAGGCCAACATGAAGGGACTTTGGCTGACCAAGTTCGCCAACGATTGCAAGCTGGGAGACATTATTAACTCCCCAAGTGATGTAGACATCCTACAGAAAGGCCTCACTGAGACCAATGATTGGTATCAAAACTATGGCCTTAAGCTTAATGCCAAAAAATGCGGCGTCATCCACTTTAGGAAAAACTCATTTCCTACTAATTACTACATTGATGGGAGCCCACTGAACACTGAAGGCATTATAAGAGATCTGGGGACACAGGTTGACAGCGACCTCTCCTTCAACCACCACATTGCCACTGTGATCAGAAAGTCCTTCTATGTGACACATCTCATTACCAAAGGTTTTGCATCCAGGAAGAAAGAGGTCATCATCTCTCTCTACTCTTCCCTCATTAGACCAGTCATCGAGTATAATGCCCCATTTGGCATGTACCTCACTAAACACCTGCAACAACTGGAAAGGCCATAAAAGTACCTCACAAAGAGGATCCCAGGCCTTAAACACATGCCTTACATGGACAGACTCAAAAAACACCAGCTTTTCTCTGTCTCATATCGTCTATTAAGAGGTGATCTCTGCTTGACTTACAAAGCCATGTCTGACCCAGCCCTATTAGAAGTGTTACACGTAAAGAAATCCCAATCCCTCCGCACCACACGCTCCAGGGACCTCAACCTCATTACCACAATCAGCAGAACATGCTCGAAGGACAGGATCATAACCCAGAGACTGCCCATGCTCTTGAATAGACTTCCCATACATGTCAAGCTGAGCACCTCACTGGCCCTTTTCTAGAGAAATCTTGAGTGGATGGGAAATAGAAAGTTCACCCCGGGGATCACTCCAGTGGCTCTACTTGATAGTGGCACCAGGAACTAACGGCGGCATGATGCAAGGGTACTTCTATGGGCTAGGCTTGTAAAGGCTCCAAGGCCGTTGTCCTGGTACACACCTATGAACCTATGAAAGTGGTCATATGGTGTCAAGGTAGATTCTGGTACTAACTTTACCTACATGCTAGGAATAGGAGTAGATATGGAAAGCGGCCAAGCAAGTGCTCGGAAGTTAAAGCAGTCATTTGTTGCTATATCGTGAAGAGTGAATATTAGCTGAGAAGGGAAAATCTTGCACTCAGTTAAACTTCTAAAGGATGTATGAAGGGAGTCCAGTGTTTTGGGGTCAGATATGGAGAAACCACGATTGGATGATGCACATTTGTTTTGTGGTTATCCAAGAACTCCTGCTTCTCAGTAGTGAAAACAAAGATGCTAAGACATGCTATGGACAGCAGGGCTGGTACATAAGGAGAGACAAGACTTAGACTTGAGTATTTCAAAGGTAATTAACACTGATGCAGTATGCTCTGGTTAGAAACCATTTTTGACAGTGTAGAAAAGTTGTGGTCATACCTTGCCAGAGCTGTAGCCAGCTCATCTGGTACCTCAAATTGAGCTGTAAAAAAGGCTATCCTCTCATCTGGGACTTCTCCTTTCCCTCTGTCTTAAGGATGAGTGGCAGGTCCTCTGTGGCCCTCCTCACAGCGATGGCTACTCCTTCTTCCCATAGTAGCTCTGGTTCTTTATATTGTTGCTAAGGTTTAGAATCAGCAAATTTGATTCCACTTAAAAGTGTCAGTATCCTAAACATTTAAGAGCTGTGTGTGTGTGTGTGTGTGTGTGTGTGTGTGTGTGTGTGAGAGAGACAGAGTGAAACTGGATGCATTGAAATCGCTTGTTCAATGTTATAACTTAACATTTATTCTGGTGTAAATAGTAACACTTTTTTCTCTTGCTAGGAGTGCAAATATAAACAGTTTACAGTAACAAAGCAATCTTCTGGCCCTCTTTCTTTGCAGTCTGGTAACAATTCACAGTGCAACAGTGAACACAGGTAACAGTTTGAAGGAAGAAAACAAATGCTGGTCTTTCTGCTGCTTTGGATTCAGCTTCTGAACACTTTTTGTTATTTCACACCCTGCACACGTGAGCAACAACTGACCTTCAAAAGGGCAAGAATTTAATCACTTCCAGTTGAGCTGTACCTCCTGACAGCTAGCAAAAATTGGACAAGAAAGACAAAAAAGCAGTAGTTTCTGTTGGATCTTTTCATTAACAGATGTGAAGTTCTGGACAAAATAAACTGTTCTTGGACAAAACCTGTGATGACACTGCATGTACCGATAGTACAGGACAGGTGATGGACAGTTGTGTGGCCCAAAAACTTAGACTTAAAACAAGGTCTCTCTCACTGCTGGTGTAGGCTAGTAACACCAGGAAGCACAGTAAATAAAATCTCCATCCACTGATGCAAATAGACACAGAAGTGTTTTCCTAAATGAGCTGCAGTATAAACCAATAATCGGGGTAGGATGCCTTGGGGGTCAAGAACTCACACCAAAGAATCAAAAGCTCTTCCTTCTCTTCATTACTCCTGTAATAAAATGTGGTTTCTTGTCCTCACGGCAATGTTCCCCTCTCTTTTTCCATATTCCTCCAGCGTGCACTCAGTTGGGTCTCTTAGATTCTCTAACTTCTGCCATATTGCTTTTGGCTACTAGTTGTATAGGTAGATGCTTCCCCCTCCAGATCTAATTACCTTCCATACTCTGGAAATTAAGCACTTTGCACTGCTGATCATACTTTTGAACCTCTTAGTGCAACAAATTTGAATAAAGCCTAACAAAATGGGGGACAAAGGCCCAAATATAGGGACAGATTTTAAATATTCTTATAAACTTAGAAAGTTGCTAGGGTTACAGAGTTTGTGTTGACATAAATTTTCTGAAGGATTTGAAGTCTGAAACTCAAATGTATGTCATTATTTGGGGGCTTCAATCCCCAGATCATCCCAGTATTTAGCCATAAAACCACAAATTGTATGAGGAACAGACCAAAAATATGAGGCAAAAAATCTGGTCAGTTGAGTGGTATACTGCTGATGGAAGCATTTGTGCTGTTTATGGCATTCCATATGGTAACGGATTCTGTAGGGGATTTCCTTGGGTGCAGAGGGAGGATCAACTTATTCCAATTAACTCTTGTCCTCTTTCCCTCCCAGGTACATTCCTTCAACTTTGTATTAGTTATTGTCCTCTTTTTTTCTCCTCTGGTTAAGAAAAATATGCCTGATCTATATATAAAACTAAAGGGACCAAACACATTTTCACTGCTTGTATCTTCTTATACACATCCATAGGCAACAGCTTCCAGTTTCTCAGTGTTTGTATCATCTTTCATTTAATCTCTTCCCACATATCCTTATTTGCTATAAGAGAAGTCTTTTTTTAATCCATAGTTCTAAATACTTCATCTTATCATGTCCCCAGAACTATGGGTATAGCTGAACCAAGACACGAGTGGGTAAATAATTTACAGTTTATAGCTATATACTTGGCTAAAGACCACCAGGGCCTTTGTAAACCTTGTCATGCAATCCAACCTAATTGTATCCCTTTATATAATGGGCATGTATTAGGAGGAGATATGTTAGGAAGTTTCTAGAGGTTATGTTATAGAATTTGTTTGGTCTTCATTAATTTTAGATCCTGAAAAGACTTGAAACCATCTCAAAATGTTCCACAACACTGAGATGTCCTTTTCTGGATTTATCAAGTACAAAATAATATCTGCGTATAAAGCCACCTTTTCTTGATTACCATAACAATTATATCCTTGAAATTCTGAGTCCCTTATTTTCTTTGCCAATGGCCCAAAATACAAAGCAAACAACAAATGGGAAAGGAGACCGCCCTGCTAAGTTCCTCTGTTCAAACACAACTTATAGGAGAGGGAATCGTCCCATTTTAATTCTTGGTATGTATATATATATATATATATATATATATATATATATATATATATATACATATATATATATATATATATATATATATATATATATATATATACATATATATATATATATATACACACACACACACACACACACACACACACACACACACACACACACACACACATATACATACTCCTACTTAACCTTATTGCTTCCATTGCCCTGCTTATAAAATCCCAGCTTTCTGTGCATCAAGACGCATCAGTAACAGCAGTATTTTCTTAAATTTGTCTTCCCTCTGGATCATCATTGTTCTATTAATGCTGCCAAATGTTTGCCTACCCTCCACAAAACAACACTGATCCATAACTATAAATTTTGGCAACATCTTTGCCATTCTTTTCGAGAGTATAGACTTAAAAGCTTTATAATCATGGATTCAGATTGAAATGGATCTTCATGAGGCTGGGTCTGAGTGGGTTTTTACCTTGTTTGGGTAAGCCTACTCCATGTTCTTACCAAAGTGACACAGCATAACTGAAGCTGATTCAGCAATATCCCATGATCCACCATGTCAGCTGCAGCAAAGAGATCAAGTAAAAGCAATACTTACTGTAAACCTTGGAGATCATTAATGACCTTAGTGAGGGCAGTCAAGTCACTGTACTGTAGCAAGTACAGAATCCATACTGAAATGGATTGAAGAGGCCATTTTAATTTTTTCGGGGGTGGGGTGGAAGCTCTTGCAGAACTGAGCAGGGAAAAAAAAGTACCCATCTTTAAATGATCACATTTCAATATTCAGAGTTTTAAAGTTAAGGTGAGCTAAATTATAAGAGATGTTAACATATTTAAAGTGAAAATTTTCAGTTTCTGAAGTGTTTTTAATAAACAAACTGTTAGTGCATGTGTTATGAAGGTCATACTACCCTGAATGTGAATGATCTCATTTGAGTTAGGAAGCCAAGCATGGTTGTAAATGTTTAGTGCTTGGATGGTTGACCACCTGGGAATACTGGACCTAAAAAGATTTTTTTTATGCAAAAACACTTTATATTTTCTACTACCAAGTGATGGATTGTTACATGACCTGTTTAGAGATCATATGGTTTTTAAGATGATATATAAATGGTTCATTTACTTAAGTACATAGATTCTGGGGAAGTCCTGAACTGTTAAGTGGATGAAATTGCTGAATCTTGTTTTAAAAGCAGTGATAAATACTAGCTTGGCATTTTTTTTTAATTTGGTTATTGGTTGGGAACTTTAAAGACAATGCGGCTCATGTCTGAGTTTGTATTTGGTCACTCACCCCAGTAGCTTTTTTAGACCTCATGCAAGTCTTACCTCTTCTCAGCCTTGGCATACTAAATGTGTAGTGCTACTAAATGCATCATATCCTGACCTTTGTTCTGCCACTCCCAAAATCTCGCTCTTAATTTCTTTAACTCGTCTTACTCACAGCATTCCCTCATCTCATAAATTAAGCAACTCTTTACCCCTACTCATCTTTTTCTGCTTTCACAAAACTTAGCATTAGACAGCCCGATAAATGTTACCCAAACCCCCTATTGTCTTGTCAAGTTATTTTTATTGACTGTAGTCCTGACGTACTGGCTATCCTTTTATTTATACACAATGAGTTCCTCTTGTACTACTGTTGTACACGCTTAGAAGAATTGTTAGTTATGGAGGTGTTTTCTGATTATGATAAAATAACTGCTAGATCTTTAATTTTTCCTGATCCCCTTCTGAAAATGGGCATTGCTCAACAGGCCAAAACCAGGCAACAAGATACATATGAAAATACACCACACGTCTGTGCTCCCAATTCTCTCATGCACCTTCCCTAATGCACCACACGTCTGTGCTCCCCATTCTTTCATGTACCTTCCCTAATACACCACACATCTGTTCTCCCCATTCTCTCATGGACCTTCCCTAATACACCACACGTCTGTGCTCCCCATTCTCTCATGCACCTTCCCTAATACACCACATGTCTGTGCTCCCCATTCTCTCATGCACCTTCCCTAATGCACCACACGTCTGTGCTCCCCATTCTCTCATGCACCTTCCCTTATATACCACATGTCTGTGCTCCCCATTCTGTCATGCACCTTCCCTAATGCACCACACGTCTGTGCTCCTCATTCTCTCATGCACCTTCCCTAATACACCACACATCTGTTCTCCCCATTCTCTCATGCACCTTCCCTAATACACCACACGTCTGTGCTCCCCATTCTCTCATGCACCTTCCCTAATACACCACACGTCTGTGCTCCCCATTCTCTCATGCACCTTCCCTAATACACCACACGTCTGTTCTCCCCATTCTCTCATGCACCTTCCCTAATACACCACACGTCTGTGCTCCCCATTCTCTCATGCACCTTCCCTAATACACCACATGTCTGTGCTCCCCATTGTCTCATGCACCTTCCCTAATGCACCACACATCTGTGCTCCCCATTCTCTCATGCACCTTCCCTAATACACCACACGTCTGTGCTCCCCATTCTCTCATGCACCTTCCCTAATACACCACACGTCTGTGCTCCCCATTGTCTCATGCACCTTCCCTAATACACCACACGTCTGTGCTCCCCATTCTGTCATGCACCTTCCCTAATACACCACACATCTGTGCTCCCCATTCTCTCATGCACCTTCCCTAATACACCACACGTCTGTGCTCCCCATTCTCTCATGCACCTTCCCTAATACAACACACGTCTGTGCTCCCCATTCTCTCATGCACCTTCCCTAATACACCACACGTCTGTGCTCCCCATTCTCTCATGCACCTTCCCTTATATACCACATGTCTGTGCTCCCCATTCTGTCATGCACCTTCCCTAATGCACCACACGTCTGTGCTCCCCATTCTCTCATGCACCTTCCCTAATACACCACAGGTCTGTGCTCCCCATTCTCTCATGCACCTTCCTTAATGCACCACACGTCAGTGCTCCCCATTTTCTCATGCACCTTCCCTAATACACCACACGTCTGTGCTCCCCATTCTCTCATGCACCTTCCCTAATACACCACACGTCTGTTCTCCCCATTCTCTCATGCACCTTCCCTAATACACCACATGTCTGTGCTCCCCATTCTCTCATGCACCTTCCCTAATACACCGCACATCTGTGCTCCCCATTGTCTCATGCACCTTCCCTAATGCACCACACGTCTGTGCTCCCCATTCTCTCATGCACCTTCCCTAATACACCACACGTCTGTGCTCCCCATTCTCTCATGCACCTTCCCTAATACACCACACGTCTGTGCTCCCCATTGTCTCATGCACCTTCCCTAATACACCACACGTCTGTGCTCTCCATTCTGTCATGCACCTTCCCTAATACACCACACATCTATGCTCCCCATTCTGTCATGCACCTTCCCTAATACACCACACATCTGTGCTCCCCATTCTCTCATGCACCTTCCCTAATACACCACACGTCTGTGCTCCCCATTCTCTCATGCACCTTCCCTAATACACCACACGTCTGTGCTCCCCATTCTCTCATGCACCTTCCCTTATATACCACATGTCTGTGCTCCCCATTCTGTCATGCACCTTCCCTAATGCACCACACGTCTGTGCTCCCCATTCTCTCATGCACCTTCCCTTATATACCACATGTCTGTGCTCCCCATTCTGTCATGCACCTTCCCTAATGCACCACACGTCTGTGCTCCCCATTCTCTCATGCACCTTCCCTAATACACCACACGTCTGTGCTCCCCATTCTCTCATGCACCTTCCCTAATACACCACATGTCTGTGCTCCCCATTCTCTCATGCACCTTCCCTAATGCACCACACGTCTGTGCTCCCCATTGTCTCATGCACCTTCCCTAATTCACCACATGTCTGTGCTCCCCATTCTGTCATGCACCTTCCCTAATACACCGCATGTCTGTGCTCCCCATTCTCTCATGCAACTTCCCTAATGCACCACACGTCTGTGCTCCCCATTCTTTCATGCACCTTCCCTAATACACCACACATCTGTGCTACCCAATCTCTCATGCACCTTTCCTAGTATACCACACGTCTGTGCTCCCCATTCTCTCATGCACCTTCCCTAATACACCACACGTCTGTGCTCCCCATTCTCTCATGCACCTTCCCTAATACACCACACGTGTGTGCTCCTCATTCTCTCATGCACCTTCCCTAATGCACCACACGTGTGTGCTCCCCATTCTCTCATGCACCTTCCCTAATACACCACACGTCTGTTCTCCCCATTCTGTCATGCACCTTCCCTAATACACCACATGTCTGTGCTCCCCATTCTCTCATGCACCTTCCCTAATACACCACACGTCTGTGCTCCCCATTCTCTCATGCACCTTCCCTAATGCACCACACGTCTGTGCTCCCCATTCTCTCATGCACCTTCCCTAATACACCACACATCTGTGCTCCCCATTCTCTCATGCACCTTCCCTAATGCACCACACGTCTGTGCTCCCCATTCTCTCATGCACCTTCCCTAATACACCACACGTCTGTGCTCCCCATTCTCTCATGCACCTTCCCTAATGCACCACACGTCTGTGCTCCCCATTGTCTCATGCACCTTCCCTAATACACCACACGTCTGTGCTCCCCATTGTCTCATGCACCTTCCCTAATGCACCACATGTCTGTGCTCCCCATTCTCTTATGCACCTTCCCTAATGCACCACACGTCTGTGCTCCCCATTCTCTCATGCACCTTCCCTTCTGAAATCACTTTGGGCCAACTCCTTTTGGCAATTTTCATAATGAAAATGGGTCCTGACAGTATCCCCGAATATCTGCTGAAAAAGGGCCTTTGTAGGCCCAGTTTGACTATCCAGGTAAACAAATGCAAATAAACAAATACATTATTTCTTAAGAAAACCCTTACCCGGCTACTCATCCAATCATAAATTCAGACCCCAAACATGGGCAGCAAACCCATAGAAGTTGGAGTTTCAATACATATTTAAGACACACACACCTCCGGGCTGGTCAAACAGTATGACATACAGGAGACACTCCAGGAGCAGTTAACAGTTGACAAGACCCTTATTCAAATTATAGCTAGCTACAGGCCCCCAAATTTGACTCAAGATGCCCACTCCACCTATCTGGACCTCTTCAAATCTATCAAGATTCAGCCCTTTACCCTGATCCTGGTTGACTTTAATTATCCAACCATAGATTGGAAAAACTACCCATGCCAGAACAAAAATGCCCAGAGATTCCTCGATTTTATCAATGCAAATTCCTTGGAACAGCTAGTCGATACCCCCGCAAGAGGTGATAATATCTTGGGCTTGGTATTGACCAACATGAGTAACCACTGCAGCACCCATGCAGTATCATCCTACCTGGAAAGATCCAACCATAAAATGGTCACTTTCAAAGTCACCATCTCCCCTGACCCCCCTGTAGCTAGGGTCAAACAAAAAAACTTCTCCAAAGCTGATTACATACTCCTGTGGGATGGTATAAACAGCTTCACAGCCCCCTCCCCCACTGTAAGAACTAACACCAATGTCCAAATCTACAGCAAAGTACTATGCAAGCATTTATATAGCTGCATGGAATCAGGAATATCTGACAGGACAAAATCATCCTCTCCAAGAAAGAGTAAACCTGTCTGGTGGACATCTGCAATAAATAAACTATACAACAAAAGGAAAAAATTACTGTCCAGGACCAAGAAGGAGCAGGTGCCCAATTGGAAGCAATCTTTCCTTAGCCTGAATAAGAAAATAAGAGCAACAGTGAAATCCTCTAAAACCAACTTTGCGTCCAAATTGGCCACATCTGCAAGAGACCATTATAAGGCCTTCTTCACATATGTCCGCACAAAGGAAGCACACAGATCTGTTCAGAGCTGTTGGTCAAGGACACCACATACATAAATGCTGTCGATATAGTCAATCTACTAGCTGACAGATTCAGCGAAAACTTCTCCCCTCTGCCCCCCCATTAGTAAATCAGGACATCCTCAGTACCTGCCCCCCCCACCCCTTTTCTCTAAAGAACAGGTCATCACTCCCCTCTCAAAGGCAAAAGATTCTGCCTCCACAGGACCCGATAACATCCCAGGGTCTATCCTACATGAACTTAGGCAGGAGCTTGCAGCATCATTAGGCAACCTATACAGCCAAAGCCTGAATACCGGCTATGTCCCAGCTGAGTGGAGGAAATCCACTGTCATTCCATAGCACAAAGGTGGAGCATCCTGGAAAATTATAGACCCATCAGCATAACTAACTGCAAGGCCATGGAATGGATTATCATGGACATCATTAACATGGACATTGGCAACCTCCAAACACTTGATCCCATACAGTTTGGCTTTGTCAAGGGGAGGTCATGTCTGTTAAAATCTAGTCGACTTCTTTGAGACAGGCACCAAAGCCATGGACGAGGGGAAGATGGTGCTCACCACCTACCTTGACCTGGCCAAACCCTTCAACACTATTCCCCACTTGGACATCAATCGATATATTATCAGATGGGTAGCAAACTGGCTCACTGATAGAACCCACCTAATCAAAATAGGAGAAGCCATCTCAAGCAGTAGACCCATATCAAGCGGCGTACCCCGGGATCAGTCTTGGGGCCTCTGTTATTCGGGATATACCTCTGTGAGGTGCAGGCCAAAACCAGTGGGCTATGGCTGACCCAAGTTTGTAGATGACTGCAAGCTGGGTGCAGTCATCAATTCCCCAAGTGATGTGGATGTCTGCCAAGAGGGTCTCACCCAAACAAATGATTGGTGCCAGAAACATGGCCTCAAGCTGAATGCTAGAAATTGCATCATCATACCCTTTGGAGAGAGTGTCAACCCCACATATTATCACATTAATAACAATGTCCTAAGTACACAATCGGTAGTGAGGGATTTGAGCACCCAGGTTGATAGCAACCTGAGTTTTGACCACCATGTTGCTTCTGTTGTACAGAAATCTTTCTACATGACCCACTTCATAAGTAAAGGTATCTCATCCAGGGACAAGGAGATCATAACATCCCTGTATTCTTCCCTTATCAGACCAATTATTGAGTACAATGCCCCTTTCGGCATGTACCTAGCAAAGCACATGCAGCAGCTGGAGAGACCACAGAGGTTCTTCACCAGGAGAATCCAGGGCCTCAAACATCTACCCTACATAGCTAAGCAAAAATCCCTGTCCTTCTACTCAGTTTCATAGAGACTCCTCATGGGTGATCTCTGTCTGGCATACAAAGCAATCTGAGACTCCTCCTTGATGGGACTGCTGCATATCCGCAAGTCAAGCTCCACTCGGGCAACCCCCACGCACAACCTCAACCTGGTCTCTGATATCAATAGGACTTGTTGGCGGGACAGATTTGTGTCCCAGAGACTCCCCCATCTGTGTAATAGACTCCCTGTCTACATCAAGCAGAGTACCTCATTATCCTATTTTAAGCGCAACCTGGATAACTGGATGGGAAACAGAAAATACACCCCTGGGATTCCATCTGTGTCCCTGCTGGACATGGGCTTTGGGTGCTGTCTTATCTAAACATGGGCTAAATTCTTGGCTAGGCTTATAAGGGCCTCAGGGCCAATAGCCTAGTAACCTCCTATGATCCTAAGAGGCAGGGTTGAATTCAACTTTTTGTGGCTTTTGGGGGCTGAGTTAACATAGTGAGAAAGGTGTCAATAAAATATGCATCTGCTTCATCCAGAGGGAGAGTTTTTAGTAGAAGAGAGTTGCAAGCTTTCATTATTTCTGTGAAAGTATCTTTGTTAAACTGAGCTAAGTTGTGGACTGTGTTATAGTAGTGATCCTTTTGAGAGTGAGTTGGCAATCTTTTAATAAAGCTTGGGAGGTGGTCACTCATAGAGTTAGAGAGGGTACCAGATGAGATCATTTTACTTTAGTCAGATGTGAGGACCCAGTTTAGAATTGATCTACTGGAGTGTTTGCTTTATCTGGTTGAAGATGTGATAAGTTGTGTGAAGCAGTACAGATTTATGACAGAGGTAAGGTCAGGAACAAAATACATTGCCAATCATTAGAGAACGGGCAAACTACATCAATACCCTGATTGGAGAAAGCACGTTCTCCAGCAGGGTATTAATGTACAAGTAATGCCCACTGAAAAACGAGTCCACTGCTTCGTGGTAATATATTAAGCTGCTGTGGAGCTTGGTCTGCAAAAAGACAAATGGCCACCACCACTTTACACTCGGTAAGCAGCGCTCCTGCTGTTTAGCGAGTGTAAAAATAAATAAATGGAAAAAAGTGTATGTATGTATGTATGTGTATGAGTGTGTTTGTCTGCATGTGAGTGAATGTGTATGAAAGAAGAAGAGACTGTGTGTGTGAGATCGAGAGAGAGCAGTCTTGTGTGCATAGCTCTCAACTGTCCAAATTTTTGCCTCATAGTTTTTGTCTGTTCCTCATAAAATTTGTGTTTTTCTGAAGTTTTGTGGCAAATTAGTAAGGAGCAAGTTCAGTAAATAATGACAGGCATTTGAGATTCAGGCTTTATTATCTTTCAGAAAATGCGTTGTAATACAAGAACTTTTTATTCTAGCAACTTTCTAAGTTTATAAGAGCAATATTTAAAATGTGTCCCCATTTCTAGGGCTTTATACCCCATTATTTTTGGCTTTGTCCGTATTTTTTGTGCTAAGAGGTTGAGAGTTATGCTTGTGTGAGTGAATGCGAGTGTGAAACCAGAGGAGACTGTGTGTGTGTGTGTGTGTGTGTGTGTGTGTGTGTGTGTGTGTGTGTGTAAGCAGAGAAGACAGTGTATGACAAAGAGAGAGAGAGCGCGTGTGAGTGTGGGCTTTCTGTAAAATTGTTGTTTTACTTAAGTTTTTTTTTTTTTTTTAAGTACTATATTATTTTTTTTTATATTTTTTTTTTAATGTAAAACGCTTCCTCCAACACCATTAACATATACTACAGAAAGTTTGAACATTAGGCGGAGGAACTATTTTACATAAAAAAATAATATAGTACTAAAAAAAAAAAAAAAAAAAAGAGAGAGAGCCCATTCTCTAAGTGCAGTAATGCCCTCCAGGGTGTGTGTTAATGTGTAATTAATGCCCTTCCAGGGGTGTAGTGGCCTGATGCCACCCCAGGCGGGTGTTATTTATACATTAACACACCCTGTAGGGCATTATTGCCTACCTATTTTCATCACTTAGGATGATGATTTATTGGTTGATATTTGTGGATAGCCAAAAAAGGTCCTATTAAGTTGAGGAGGAGTTGCCTTGGAAAATTTTAGCAGTGACAAGATATTTTTGCTATCATCAATTTTTAAGAGGCAAAGGAGTACTTCTGCATTGTTGAATAAGAGTGGGCAGATTGGGTATGGAGAGAGTATCTGTGAGTTGTTATATTGAACTGTTATGCTTTATGCTTTTTGTGCGTTCTGTGTATAGCCTGGGGGATGTATTTAATCATTTTTAATATTGGGCTTTAGCCGGGTTTCAGTTAAAACTAAAATATTGGGGTTGTGCGGTGTAACCCAAGCATGTAGCTTGTGTATTTTATTACATATGCTTGGCAGTTCATGTGATGGAGAAGTCTCAGGGGTGGGGTGATTGAATAAGGGTTTTGAAACTGAGGGAATGTGGAGCTGGGCGTGATTGGACAAGAGTGGAGGGTTGTCTGGCAGTTGGATTAAAAGATTAAGAAGCTGTTAATGAGCTGTTTTCTGAGGCACAATGGTGCAAGGTCTGATTCCTTCAGCTTCCATTGCCTAACCATGTGACTCAGAGCAAGTCACTTAACCAGACAGTGCTCCCAGGCTGAGTCTGAAAATGACTAGTGGGCCCTGGGTTTGAGTAGATGTCATCCGAGAGGGTTAATGACATTGCACAGGTTGGGTAAGTGATGGGGTATTCGGCTTTGTAACTTTATTTAAAACCAAAGTAGGAGGGTGTAAGAGTAGGAAAAGAGGTGAGGGGAGATTTTATGGACAGTGTGGTTTGTTTCAGAGTAGAGGTCCTTAGTGTAGACATTATGTGTGCTAGAGAGGAGGATGTTTCTTCCATCATTATATTTCCACTAGTCAATAGAGAGTAGAGCAGGTTTCGCCCATGTCGAAAATATGGATGCAACTGAGCTATTAAGTCACTGTACCTGTTCTGTAGTCATTTGGGGGGGTTGGGGGGTGAAGTCCAAGACTGAATGGAAATGTAACAATAATACTGGGCCCAACTGTTTAAGAAAAAGAGTCTCCCACATAAAAAGTGAAGGCGGCTAAGAGGACAGAATAACGTCAGTATCAAGAAAAAATAGTACTTACGTAGACAGTGAGAGCTAAAGCAAGAGACAGCATTAATGAGAAGCATACCTCACAATTTTACCGATCAAGTTAGCATCGGGGAGATTAGGTCACGAGAGAGGGAGATCACAGAGCAGGGGCCGAGTGAAGAGGAAAGGTTTCCAGGATCGATCAGAAACCCGCAATGCGAAGCGCCAATGGCAGAACTAATGGAAGCAGATACACTGGTATGGAACATTTCATCCAGAATATTGACAGTTCATGAAAAGGAACTTTTGGGAAAGAGTTTATCTTTTATTCCCACCCAGAGGACAGAGGTAACTAACAATATTTTGGACATTAAGAAATTTACAAGAAATGTAGAACTGAAATTGTTATTTGGTAATGAAAGTGTGCATGATAAATCTGTTTTGAGAAAACCTAGCACATATATTCCTCCAAATAACCCAGCTGTAGAAGTTTTCAACTGTTTATGTGCGCATGAACTATATGAAAAATTATATGTGAATAAGAGTAAAAGTAAGAGATATAATTTATCTAGAGAGGAAAATAAGACATTACAATTGTTAAAGGAAGATACATCTATAGTGATAAGAGCAGCTGACAAAGGAGGCCCTACTGTTATAATGGACAGACTATATTATGACTCACAGATGTTGAGTTTATTGCAAAATGAAAATGTTTATAAACTTGTTACTGTTGTTGAAGTAGAAAATGTTAAGTATGGATTTCAAACACTTTTATATGATTGTTTATTAGAGGAACGAATTACCAAAGAACAATATGACTATTTTTTGGTAGAGAAGCCATTAATTCCTATAATACAAGGTACTCCGAAAATCCACAAGGATCCAATATATCCCCCCCTAAGGCCCATTGTCTCAGGGAAGGGATGGGTAACGGAACCCATATCAATTTATATAGAGAAAATGTTAAGGCCTATAGTTAATAAAAATGAAGTGATTATAACAGATACCAAGCAATTCTTAACCAAGTTATTTAGATACACTGAAGTTTTTTCAAGGACCAGTGAAACACTGTTAATGGTAACATTGGATGTCAACTCCCTATTCACCTCTATCCCTAATGACATAGGTGTAGAGATGTTACGTGAATACTTAACATTAGAAGGAACATACACAGCTAGTAGAGTAGAACTTATATGCTTATTAATGGAACAAGTACTAGAGAACAACATCATGATATTCAGTAATAAGACCTATAGACAAAAAGAAGGTGTAGCCATGGGCACTTCAAGTGCGAATAGTTACGCAAATATAGTAATGGCTAACTGGGAAAGGAAGTGGATAGTATTTGAGAAGTGGCAACAAGTTAAATTCTATAGACGCTTTATAGATGACCTCTTTTTGTTATGGCAGGGCACAGAGCCAGAGCTGAAGTGTTTTCACAAGAGCTTGAATGAGAGGACTACCTTTTTAAAATTTGAGATGAGTTATTCAGAAAGAAATATCACCTTCCTTGATGTAATGGTGAATAGGGACCCAGAAGGGAGTTTCTCAACCCAAGTATATAGAAAGGAGTGCTACAAGAATACATATATACATAGAGGGAGTATGCACCCCCAACATATTTTTAAAAATGTTATGAAGGGGCAAGCATTAAGAATTTCAAGATTAACAGCAGAAGAGACAACATTTGAAAATGAGATAGAAGATTTGAGTGGGAAATTCTTAAAAGAGGTTATAATCACAATGAAATACAAGAAGTAATGGCAGAAGTTAAGACTTTGAGGCCCACAAAGGGCAAACCTTATTTCTCACAAGGAGAGATCAGATGATGAGAAAAACAGATATATCCTACTCAGATAAAGTTAAAATAGCCACGGATTATACGTCTGATGTTAGGATTATGAAAGATATTGTGAGGAAACATTGGCCTGTGCTTACAAGTGACCCGCATATAAGAGAGTTAGTTGGGGAAGAACCAGCATTTTGCTGTAGAAATACGAAGTCAATAAAAAGACACCTTTGTTATGCTAGTACAGAAAAGAAAGCAAAAGAAAAAGAACATGTAGGAACAATACCATGTGGTAAGTGGAACCAATGTAAATGGATAGATCATAGTAATACATTTGAACATCCTGATACAGGAATAGAGTTTATATTTAAAGTTACAGCCACTTGCAGTACTCAAAATATAGTATATTTAGCTATTTGTAACGTGTGTTCATCTTACTATATAGGTAAGATGAATAGGGAATTTAAAACAAGGTTAAGAGAGCATTTACTAAGCATCAGGAACTTAGATAAAACTAATGCTTTGGCCAAACGTGTTGAAAATGGGTTCCACACATAATTTTAGATTTGTGGCCATTGAAGTAGTTAGTGAAAATGATAGAGGGGGAGATATAATTAACAAAACAGAAACGTCAGAAGTAAAGTGGATAGTCAGGTTAAGAGGCAACAGAGGTAAGGGATTAAATGACAGGATACCATTAAAGCCAATACTAAAGAACAGGTCTCTATGTTAATGAAGACCCAGTATGAATAGGAATTATGTTAGTAGTAGTATTAACCATGTATGTTAAATCAAAGTTATGAAGTTCATAACAGAATGGTGTGTATTTAGGATGAAATTGAAGTATGACATGGGAAACAGTTAAAGGATTCATTTTATGTATGTATTTTATTATTTTTATGTATGTAATTTATATTTTTTATATACTTGTATATGTGTTTTTATATTAGTAATGTTTGGATAGAAACAATGCAAGTGATTCAAGTAGAGATGAATATCACTTTAAAATGAATGGGTAATTACTATTTAATTGGTATTACCAATTTAACTTGCCTTATAAATAAGTGGATAGTACTGCTATTGTAATGGTCTGATGAAGTGGGAGGAAGTCCCATGAAAGCGCTTACCTACTGCATTTTCGTAATAAAGCTGTGTTTTTATCCTACAAGACTTGCTTAAGGAGAACATTTTTTGCTCAAGAGCATTTTTCAAAGAATTATTTGGTATAGCAAGTTTCTGCTTGGTATATCTTCCCAGGACTTTTGTGTGCATTTGATTGTTTGAGGACTTTTTTCTGGGTTAACATTTTTCCAGTTTGTTTCTTGGTTTTTGTGTGTGGATTTATATTTTGTTACCAGCAACTGGAGATGATGACAGGAACAAGTGAATCTGGAGTGGTGAACACCAACAGCTTGGAAGGGACATCTACAGTGATTAATGTGAATGTTGAAAACATCCAAAGAGACTTTGTACGTTTTGCCAAACGTAAGGCTAATCCACTGTTTAATAGAGTAAATGCTGACAATACCAGCACCTTGGTAAATGTTGATATTGA
Source organism: Protopterus annectens (assembly GCF_019279795.1). Taxonomy (NCBI): domain Eukaryota; kingdom Metazoa; phylum Chordata; order Ceratodontiformes; family Protopteridae; genus Protopterus; species Protopterus annectens. Next base: position 68,706,396 of record NC_056737.1, on the reverse strand, counting down.
TTTCCCTGTCATTATGAGGGAAATACATCAAGTGGAGGACAATTTATATAAAATTAAAAGGGTACAAGCAGAGCAACACCATCTGGAAGCATGTCTTAAATAATAAAGTGATACCACGAGGGTTAAGAGTGATAAAGATGCCGAACCAAGGTGAATGGCAGCCAAATTTATTACTCAAATGGTAGCAACTAAACCTTGAACTAAGCTTCAACTATATCCTCCTTCTTCTTGATAATGCGGATAAAGAAGAGAGCTTGTTGATGGAAAAAATTACTGAACAACAACTGAATTTGTATCAAAGTTATCCTAGGGACATTGTGTATGAAAAACTTAAAATTGTAGTTGATTCTGTCTCAATGTTTGAAAAACAATTAGTGAGGCAGAAACTCAGCAAATTAGAAAGGGACAGAAACGATTTTAAGGTGGGCCATGTGTTTGTTTGGCCAAGATATGTTGATGGGAACTCTGAACGTGATGATACTACCTTAAATAATAAGCAACTGAGAGGAGAAGGAAGAGCATATGACGTAGCTACAGGGGTGAGACCGAAAACCAAAAAAACAGTTTGAAGCGGACCAACATGTAACTCATGCTACTCAGTCGAGTGAAGGCACTTCTAAACAAGTGAACAATGATAACAACCAGGTTGTAGACAAGCCGATGAGCACTTTTGGTAAGCAACGCATCCAAAGTCTACCAGAAAGTAATTTTTTAATAGAAACATCAGAATTGCCAATTTTACCGATCAAGTTAGCATCGGGGAGATTAGGTCACGAGAGAGGGAGATCACAGAGCAGGGGCCGAGTGAAGAGGAAAGGTTTCCAGGATTGATCAGAAACCCGCAATGCGAAGCGCCAATGGCAGAACTAATGGAAGTGGATACACTGGTATGGAACATTTCATCCAGAATATTGACAGTTCATGAAAAGGAACTTTTGGGAAAGAGTTTATCTTTTATTCCCACCCAGAGGACAGAGGTAACTAACAACATTTTGGACATTAAGAAATTTACAAGAAATGTAGAACTGAAATTGTTATTTGGTAATGAAAGTGTGCATGATAAATCTGTTTTGAGAAAACCTAGCACATATATTCCTCCAAATAACCCAGCTGTAGAAGTTTTCAACTGTTTATGTGCGCATGAACTATATGAAAAATTATATGTGAATAAGAGTAAAAGTAAGAGATATAATTTATCTAGAGAGGAAAATAAGGCATTACAATTGTTAAAGGAAGATACATCTATAGTGATAAGAGCAGCTGACAAAGGAGGCCCTACTGTTATAATGGACAGACTATATTATGACTCACAGATGTTGAGTTTATTGCAAAATGAAAATGTTTATAAACTTGTTACTGTTGTTGAAGTAGAAAATGTTAAGTATGGATTTCAAACACTTTTATATGATTGTTTATTAGAGGAACGAATTACCAAAGACAATATGACTATTTTTTGGTAGAGAAGCCATTAATTCCTATAATACAAGGTACTCCGAAAATCCACAAGGATCCAATATATCCCCCCCTAAGGCCCATTGTCTCAGGGAGGGGATGGATAACGGAACCCATATCAATTTATATAGAGAAAATGTTAAGGCCTATAGTTAATAAAAATGAAGTGATTCTAACAGATACCAAGCAATTCTTAACCAAGTTATTTAGATACACTGAAGTTTTTTCAAGGACCAGTGAAACACTGTTAATGGTAACATTGGATGTCAACTCCCTATTCACCTCTATCCCTAATGACATAGGTGTAGAGATGTTACGTGAATACTTAACATTAGAAGGAACATACACAGCTAGTAGAGTAAACTTACATGCTTATTAATGGAACAAGTACTAGAGAACAACATCATGATATTCAGTAATAAGACCTATAGACAAAAAGAAGGTGTAGCCATGGGCACTTCAAGTGCGAATAGTTACGCAAATATAGTAATGGCTAACTGGGAAAGGAAGTGGATAGTATTTGAGAAGTGGCAACAAGTTAAATTCTATAGACGCTTTATAGATGACCTCTTTTTGTTATGGCAGGGCACAGAGCCAGAGCTGAAGTGTTTTCACAAGAGCTTGAATGAGAGGACTACCTTTTTAAAATTTGAGATGAGTTATTCAGAAAGAAATATCACCTTCCTTGATGTAATGGTGAATAGGGACCCAGAAGGGAGTTTCTCAACCCAAGTATATGAACCTATAATAGGACGTGCTGGAGGGATAGATTCATCACCCAAAGACTCCCTATGCTGTGGAACAAAATCCCGGTACATGTGAGGCAGAGCACCTCGCTGGCCTTGTTCAAGAGAAATCTTGACCAATGGATGGGAGATGTACCGCAGATATACCCAGGGATTACCTCAGTGTCACTGCTCGACAGAGGCACAGCAAAATAATGGGTATAGTTCCCCATACTAAAGGGGTGGCATAAGCCACAAAACGATGGGCTAGGCTTGTAAATGCCCTCGGGCAGATAGCCTAGTATGAACCTATGAACCTGTATATAGAAAGGAGTGCTACAAGAATACATATATACATAGAGGGAGTATGCACCCCCAACATATTTTTAAAAATGTTATGAAGGGGCAAGCATTAAGAATTTCAAGATTAACAGCAGAAGAGACAACATTTGAAAATGAGATAGAAGATTTGAGTGGGAAATTCTTAAAAGAGGTTATAATCACAATGAAATACAAGAAGTAATGGCAGAAGTTAAGACTTTGAGGCCCACAAAGGGCAAACCTTATTTCTCACAAGGAGAGATCAGATGATGAGAAAAACAGATATATCCTACTCAGATAAAGTTAAAATAGCCACGGATTATACGTCTGATGTTAGGATTATGAAAGATATTGTGAGGAAACATTGGCCTGTACTTACAAGTGACCCGCATATAAGAGAGTTAGTTGGGGAAGAACCAGCATTTTGCTGTAGAAATACGAAGTCAATAAAAAGACACCTTTGTTATGCTAGTACAGAGAAGAAAGCAAAAGAAAAAGAACATGTAGGAACAATACCATGTGGTAAGCGGAACCAATGTAAATGGATAGATCATAGTAATACATTTGAACATCCTGATACGGGAATAGAGTTTATATTTAAAGTTACAGCCACTTGCAGTACTCAAAATATAGTATATTTATCTATTTGTAACGTGTGTTCATCTTACTATATAGGTAAGATGAATAGGGAATTTAAAACAAGGTTAAGAGAGCATTTACTAAGCATCAGGAACTTAGATAAAACTAATGCTTTGGCCAAACGTGTTGAAAATGGGTTCCACACATAATTTTAGATTTGTGGCCATTGAAGTAGTTAGTGAAAATGATAGAGGGGGAGATATAATTAACAAAACAGAAACGTCAGAAGTAAAGTGGATAGTCAGGTTAAGAGGCAACAGAGGTAAGGGATTAAATGACAGGATACCATTAAAGCCAATACTAAAGAACAGGTCTCTATGTTAATGAAGACCCAGTATGAATAGGAATTATGTTAGTAGTAGTATTAACCATGTATGTTAAATCAAAGTTATGAAGTTCATAACAGAATGGTGTGTATTTAGGATGAAATTGAAGTATGACATGGGAAACAGTTAAAGGATTCATTTTATGTATGTATTTTATTATTTTTATGTATGTAATTTATATTTTTTATATACTTGTATATGTGTTTTTATATTAGTAATGTTTGGATAGAAACAATGCAAGTGATTCAAGTAGAGATGAATATCACTTTAAAATGAATGGGTAATTACTATTTAATTGGTATTACCAATTTAACTTGCCTTATAAATAAGTGGATAGTACTGCTATTGTAATGGTCTGATGAAGTGGGAGGAAGTCCCATGAAAGCGCTTACCTACTGCATTTTCGTAATAAAGCTGTGTTTTTATCCTACAAGACTTGCTTAAGGAGAACATTTTTTGCTCAAGAGCATTTTTCAAAGAATTATTTGGTATAGCAAGTTTCTGCTTGGTATATGTTCCCAGGAGTTTTGTGTGCATCAAATTGTAAAAACAGTTTATCAGTACAATCAGCAATAACATAAAACGTAACACTAAAATGTTTTAAAACTGTTTCATTGTGGGCTTGCCTGTGTAAGGCCTAATTGTACTCTTTATCTATTTATTTTATTTTATTTCACATTTGTTGACCGGGATAGTCCGACTGGATATATGTCCATTTTCAGTGGAGACCTGGGGAGAAAAGCTCCAAACACAACATACAGAAAAAATAATACAGAAAAATCATATCAGTACATGTTGCAAAGGTTTACAGACTCTGTTTAGTCAAGCAAGTTATACATTCGATCATTATTAAACTTAAGTAGCTAATTATGTCACAGCTTGTATGTACTATAAAGTACTGTTTGGCACACAGTTATAGAAAGGACACTTTTCCAAGCCAACAGGCCACAAACAAAGAACAAAATAAGGAAAATAAAAAAATGATCACTGCCACGAATGTAAATGAAGGCTTTCACCTTTCATCACATAGGCTTCTTCAGAGTTACTGTGAACAGACAATTCCCCTTGTTTAAAATAAGTGTAAAGGTCACATGTAACCAGTCAAAATTGTCCCGATACATATTAAGTCAACATTTAAAAAGACATGACATATACAATATGTATTGTATACACCACAGTTTCCCAGCTGAAAAAACTTGCGTACTTTCCAAACTTGCTAAACAAAAACTTGTCCATAACTTTAAAAATTTCTTTACATTTTGTTGTGTTATAAAACACAAACTTCTATTCTTCACATTTTAAATATGACAAGGGCAAGCCCCCCTGCACCCCCCACCCCACCCCCACTTAAATATACCAACTCCGAGATCGCACTTCAGTGCAGAAAAGGGAAATTCTCCCATTCTGTGCAGAACGGCGCCGTTCTACTTAACCTTCGAACACTTGAAATGTCGATCATATGGTGTTGACTATATGACGTTCGACATTTCAGGCATTCAAGGTTCTAATAGGAACCCCGTAAAGTGCTGGGCATGATGTACACGTGGCAAGGTACACCAATTTCTGAGAGTTGCAATTGCATCTCCCCAGGCATTTCATAGTAAACTTATAATATGACATAAGGTCCGTCATTGATATATTTGCAGTATATACAACTACCACATTTACTCATGATTGACCTATGTCTTGTGTTTGTACCCTTCCTTGCAGGTCCATCAATGATGTTCTTTATGTTCTTACCCCAGCTGAAAACTCTTTGTGGTTTGTCACCCAGTGTTTCGTTTGTTCCTTGCTCAATGCATTTGTGCCAACAGTCATTCAAAATTGCACTGACAACAGTAGATTGACTGTTGTATCTCAGAACCATAACACCACCACTCTTGTCACTAACTACTGCTTGCATTTGACACCCAATCATCTTCAAAATCGGTGTAAACACTGTATCCCTTTTAAACATTATTTCCCTTTTGATTTTGAATAGTAACTTTAAAGGATAGCCCCTCTCAATAAACAATCCTAGCAACTTAAACAATTCCTTCTTAAAGGTGGCATCATTACTCACTAACCGAGACAACCTTACCATCTGACCCTTTATGATACTTTTCCTTTGATGGAAGGGATGACAGCTATCAAAGTGAAGCAGACTGTTTGAATAAGTTGGCTTCCTGAATATTGTACTGCTAAGTTCCTCACTTCCATTACTTTTTGTTAATAATATATCCAAAAATTCCATTTCATCTGCCATCCATTTGTATGTAAACTTTAGGAAGTTTGTAGTGGAATTTAAATTTTCAACAAAAGTTACTACTTCATTCTCATCACCTTTCCACAAGATGAGTATATCATCCAGGAACCGATTGTAGGACTTTATTTTCCAGTCACCTCACATGAATAAAATTAATTTCCTTTCCTGTTCCAGTAGTACCAGGTTGGCATATACTGGGGCACACTTGGCGCCCATAGCCACATCTGAAACTTGATGGAACAATTCACCTTCAAATCCTACAAAATTGTTCTTAAGAACCATTTTGAACATTTCTGTTAGAAACACAATCTTGTCCCTATCAATTTTATTGCTTTTCAATAAACTCTCTTGGAACATTTCTTAGACCCTCAGTATGAGGAATTACTGAAAATAAGTTAATAACGTCAATCTTAAGAAAGGAAAAATTGTTGTCCTTATGAAAACTTTTCAACCTCTCAGAACAGTGCCAAGAATCCCTCAGTATATGTTCAGTCTCCTTCACAACCATATTGACACCCCTGTCCACCCAAGCTGCCAAGGTCTCAGTCTTAGATCCAAAGGGTGGATCATGGGGGTCTTTGTGTCTTCGGGATACCGAACACCTGGGGATCACCGGGTATTTTACTGTCAAAAATTTCAGGTCTACACAATCAATGGAGCCCTGAAACAGGGCATCAGATAGAAAATAATCTACCCTAGCATAGGTCCTGTTCACTTCGTTAGTTGAAACTCTGACATAAGTGGAGAGGTCATTCAGTATGTTACATCCTAGAGGCATAATCTATTTGTGACGTTATCACCAACCCACCCCTTTGTCAGGTTTCATGATCCTGTTGTTTTTATCATTAGCTAAATCATACAATATTTTCCTTTCTTTGTTAGTAAGATTCTGATACGCCACCTTTGCATTCATGATGTTTCTCCTAAGTTCCTATTCACACATTTTTTCAAACCTTGATGTTTCAGGATTGTTAGGAGACATAAAAATACTTTTTTAACCAAACTATTAGTGGTTGCAATGTTACTGTTTTGGTTACTGAAATACAATCTCAAATTAAGTTGCCTTACATACAGTCTCAAACTAATCAGCACATCAGAAATGTCAACTGTGAATTGGAACAAAGGTAATTCCTTTGCTCAGCAATTGAAAATGCACATCCTGTATTTCCATGTTACTAAAATTGTAAATAGTAAAACCCTGCTTAGACACATTTTTACAACCACTGTTGTCACAAAATGTCCCTTCAGGAATTCCATATACACCAATAAAAGCATTGTCAGAACAAGGTTCATTGTCCAAATACAGTTCAAAATCATTATTATTCAAAACAATTATTTCTGTCCCCTCCTCCCCCATAATCATATTTAAAATGTGAAGAATAAAGGTTTGTGTTTTATAACACAACAAAATGTACAGAAATTTTTAAAGTTATGGACAAGTTTTTGTTTAGTAAGTTTGGAAAGTATGCAATACACATTATATATGTCATGTCTTTTTAAATGTTGATTTAATATGCATCAGGGAAGAATTTTGATTGGTTACATGTGACCTTTACACTTATTTTAAACAAGGGGAATGGTTTGTTCACAATGACTCTGAAGAAGCCTATGTGATGAAAGGTGAAAGCGCTTAGTCTCGCAGATATATTAATCAGTGTTTCGTTTACATTCATGGCAGTGATCGTTAATTATAGAAAGGAGCTAATCAGGATTAGAACAAATACATATCTACATTATCTGACCGCACAGACCATGTTCATACATTCTGTTTCTCTGCTGCATTGTCTTCCCTGTATAAAATGAATCACAGGTGACAGATAAAGCTTCATAAACTATAAAATCTGAACTACATGTAAGGGGATTTATACGTTTTCTGCTTGTGTTCAGAATGAAAAACTTGGTTCATTATTAACAAATGTATACAGTTGTACCGTTTCAAGCTTACTTGCCTCTCTACCATGTTCATTACTGTGCACCTTTTTACTGCTCCTTTCCCTTTTTCTTGCTTACCAACTTCATTTTAAACGCCTGAGTTGTACGACAGTATTTTCAAACCCGTATTGATAACGGAGTCAGTATTAGCACAAGTCAGTGGAATAGCTGTTCTCTAATCAGTTGAATCATTTGTGTTGTCAAGGCAATTTAACCAGAGGCCATATGTTCTTTGCCAGTAATCTTGCTTCAGTATGGCTACCCATAGGTCTCAACCTCTTAAGAGCCCAGTGTGGAATACAGACCCTAGCAGTGTGTGACACAGTCAAAATGTGGAGCACCCCATTTTCGTACTGTGCAAAAATGCACCATTTCCTTGGAGCCTTAACAAATCTGAGAAGAGTCACGGACAACTACAGAATTAATAACACTTAAAATATTTCTACAATTACCTTAAGTCGTTGACAGAATAAGAGAATGTGATTTAATATACATTGTCTGAAATAACAATCTGGCAGGATTAAAAAATCCAAAGTTATAGCTTCCAGCAGCAGTCAGCAGCCCAGCAACAGCACTGTCAGTACGGAATGTTCCCTCCACATGTACTGCAGGCAAATTGAAACTCCCCAAGTAATCCTTTTTTGTTATTGCCCCTACTACCTATCGGTTATCAAACTCTCTCTTGATCAGCTGGCCCACTTGTTGCCCATCACTGGGGCAGTGCTAATGAAGGGATTCAGTTAGGCAGCCACAAGGCATGGTTTTGCTTAGCCCTAACACCTGCACATACTTATTCATGTCCAATAGATTATCATGCAATGGAACTTTGTGATGCGTCCTACACTTCTGTGTGATGTAATCAGTTGACCATGCCCCCCCCTTGCAGACAAGTTCCTCCAGATGACCCCCCAGTCTCCACAAGGGATTCTACTGTGGAGAGTGTACTCATGAGCATACACCCTCCCCCATCCCTTGCTCAGGATAGATGCAAGCAGGCATAAGCATTATTAGTCCTCTCCTCCCCATGACGGCTTTAATAAGATCCATGCATCTTTTTTCAGCTGCTGGTCCCTAAAGCTATAAAAAAACATTGTTTTGGAATCAGAAATCCTGTCCTTCAGCAAACTGTGTAAAATCTAATTTGTGGATACTAGCTTAGACAGTTGTAGACTTGCATTGGTTTCAGCTAATATAATGTCTTTGGGAGGTAGTCAAGAAAATTCCTCTCAGCTCAGCACAAAACGTATGTTTGGCTACAATTTTGCAAACAATTCAGAATACATAAGCAATGTAGACTCTGTTGGTAAATATGCTTTTACAACTAGCTGACTGTAGTGTGAAGTCAAAACGATGAGCACGTGTACTGTCGTGAATGCCGTCCATGACAGCGCCTCTCCACTGCTTGTTAATTAACATTATTCGACAGCAGACATATGCATTCTTCCACGAAGATTGTTATTTAAGCCAAAGCAGTGCAGCTGTATCATTTAACACACGCCAAGTTTGTTTTCCCTAGAAATGTTTTTGTTGTCCTTCTAACACTGTGGTATAAATAAATCCATGAAAACATTTACGAAATGCACACCGCTGTGCACACAGATACAGACTACTGCTTATAACTAATAAAACATAATTTTGTTTTAGTTGTACTGTTGAAAGAAACATTATTGTGTAAAAATATGGAATGCGTCTTGCAATGTTCTGCCTTCCCAGCGATGATCACTTTCACTCCATGTGTTCTCTTCACAACAATGATAGAAAGCTATCCATTCCTTTTGAGGGGACAACTTAGAACGGAACTTGGAGTGGTGTATCGCCATGAAGATTTTGCAGCAAGTGGCAGTGCACTCAAGATGTTAAAATTCTTGGTGGACAACTCATTAACCAGTGTGTTTTCAGAGATTTATGTGTTATTGATTATAGCCACCACACCAATGTCAACTGCTGAGGCAGAAAGGCGTTTCCCAACAATAAAAAGAATTAAAATGCTTCTTCGGAATACAACTGGGCTAGAAAGAATGAATGCATTGGCTATGATTTCCATAGGAAAGGAGTTAACACGGAGTATAACAAACTTCAACCAAAGAGTTATTAATTTGTTTGCACAAAATAAAGACAGATGAATGGACTTTAGTTACAAGTAAGAAACCAGAGAAATACCCAGAACACAACAGAGGTACTTATTTGGAACCGGGGTCACATGAATATTGTGTTTGCTGGGAAAACTTGAAACGGTCCCTTTTGCGTCTCCACAAAAAGGAAAAAAAAAAAAACAAATCCAGTATAACCTGCTGCGTTCCAGACCACAGCTTCCCTTTAGGTGCAGAAACAGAGTAAGCATTACTGTGTTTGCAGCATTCTGCTTACGAAAGTATTCAAAACAATCTACAAATGCTTTAGCAATGTACTTTTCAGAATACAGCAAATACTGTGTTTGCTTGGGAAACTTGAAATAGTCCCTTTCGTGTGTCAAGAAAAAGGAAAGAAAAATCAAATCCAGTATGACCTTGTGTTCCAGACCAGACCACAGCTTTTCTCTGTGTACAGAAACAGAGTATGAAGTACTATTTGCAGCATACTGCAGAGGTAAATCTTCAAACCAGCCTGTATATACATATATCAATGTGCTCGCCCTTCCAGCTGGGGTAACTGTAACAGCAAATTGCACAGACTTTGAGATCATCTTACTGTCTTTGTCAGAATCACTGGCACATTCGGCATCGGAGTGACCTTGAATTGTGAATAATAAATTAAGATAATACAGAGCACTCCACATCTCCTTACTTTTCATTTGGCATTGTACAAAATGCAGGTCACTTCATACAGTACCATGTATGTTTACTACATCATAATAGACATCATGTGTAGTAATAATAGTTTCATGCAGTCAAGACCAACCACTTTTTCACTGTTCAAGGTGTTAAGGCAGAACCTAAACATCTCATTAACTCAAATGTACTTTACTCTAGTATTGGTTGGTAGAATATTCGGCATGTGCAATAGTGACTGAGCACTCATTTTATGTAAATTAGTAACACGGTCAGCATTGATCCCACTATAACATAACTCTGTCCCTTTTCAGTTGGCCCCACCCATTAAGCTGTCTCCCCCAGCCACCTCCCCCCCCCACCTTGATTTGAAGGCACCAACTGCCACTTCCTTTACCTGGGGAAAAAAAAACAACACAACAAAAACAAGTTTAGCTAAATTAATATCCCTATAAGTAAGGGAAGCTTAAAACTGACCAATTTCAAACTTCATTATCTAGTTTCGACAGGCTTCTAAAATTACTGAGTGTTTTAGTTTACAAGAAACATGAAGCAGTGAGCTTGGAATTTATCAATTTACTTAGGGTATATATTTTCAGAATTTCTCTCATCCTTTTATTTTTATCCCTGTTGTCATTTACTAGTAATCTACTCAAAATGCTGATTTGGCTTGTCAAGTATTCTCACTGTAAATTAAATTCTTGTTAGGTCATCTCATTAGGACTTTACTTGTGCTCTACTCAGATGAAACCTTGACTACAACCCAGGAAAGCCAAGTTTGATTAGCAACTTATGTGTTTGACGGCACTGGCAGGGAGGCTGGGTATGCCTATCTTGGGGTGAAGGGATGGGAAACACTCAGTGTATGCCACTGATCCCTGACATGCTGTCTGCTGTAGGGCAGGGAATGGAGATGAAGGGTAAAGGCTGGTGCAGGGACAACGTAAGACATGATCACCCAAGCCAGTGACAGTAAACCTTGATGGCTGCATACATGGAGCATAATGGGAACTGTTATAAGGGCACAAGATGGCCCTACAATTATGTTGCTGCCCAAGTTGGCACCCAACTGGAAGGGGCTAGGGCCATTCATACAAAAGTACTCTCACTGTCATAGATGGTAGTGAGCACCAAACACCTCAATCAATGCTTGCATAGAGGATGGCTCCTCTGGACAGTTTTGGATTACTGAGTGAAACAGAATACATACATTTCCAATTCCCTACAATAAAATGACTGCATTTTCTCTGTTCCATATATTAGTAATAACTCCATTTTACAAAGCTGAATCCATAACATTTGAAAAGCAATGTGATAACAGGGCAGTGTATAAGGTAAACTAATATAACCTTACAAATGGATGACACTGGTAGTAACTTGACCAGTTTGTGTGAAAGATTTAGGTACAGGGGTTATCCTAATAGCATGGTTAAAGAAGTTAGTCCACTAGAGAGTAGCCACTGAGCAGCCAAGTGATCCGGATTGTGCAGAACATTCCGGATTTAATATTAACTTAGCCCACTGTTCTGCTGCTCTACATTGAACAATGCTGCTCCTCTTTGTCATTTTTGTTTGGCTTGTATAATGCAATTACAGCCATTCAGCACTGTGGTATATGAGCATCAAGTCAAGCTCTCAAGGTAAAGGAACCTACTGAGAATGCAGAGAATTCAGCTAATTGTGTTGCACTACTAGTTTCCATGCCACTGCAATACCTTCAAAAAAGAGAACACATGGAGTGAAAGTGTTCATCGCTGGGAAGGCAGAACATTGCAGGACGCATTCCATATTTTTACACACTAATGTTTCTTTCAACAGTACAACTAAAACAAAATTATGTTTTATTAGTTATAAGCAGTAGTATGTATCTGTGTGCACAACTGTGTGCATTTCGTAAATGTTTTCATGGATTTATTTATACCACAGTGTTAGAAGGACACTTTTATGTACGTTAAAAGGTTTTCAGGCAGTAGTATCTGAGAAACCTGAATTTGTTCAAATAGTGATGTTGCCTGGAACTTTGACATCACACAGTTTGTTTGCAGCAGTCAACAGTGTGTCATGCAGTTCTTGGGATCTTGGTGGTCCTCCTCTATGTCTTGCCAGGATGTTCTCTGTCTGTAGGTACTGCTCTGCAGTGCTGTTAATATCTGATCTGACACTGTCAATTGCATTCAAAAATATATATACATCCTTTTCAACTCCAGTTGCATCTGTGGTGTGACACTGAAGTTGTCTGTAAAGAATGTCAACATGGGGCATTATATGATAGAAAACAGTCACCCAAAACTTAAATTCAACATCTTCGAGTGTTCGTAGTAGCCCATTTGCTTCTTGTACAGTTGCTGCAGCAGTTGTAGGACACTTGTACAAATGACAGCAGCTCCAAGTTTTCGTACACTGCATTTACAGTATGGATATTAAAATACCATCGTGTTCCAGACATTCGTGGCATGTGTCATGCTATTATATTGTCCAGAGCAGTTTGTCTTTGAACTGAACATGAGAAAAAGACTGGAAGTCCACCAAGAGTTGAAAAAAATGTCCTTGCTTCAGTATTATGTAGTGTAGCTTTTTGCATTACCAGATTAAGTTGCTCTACATAGTGTACATAATAAGCATATTTAAATTTCCTGTCCTATGATGGTCTGGACTGCATGCTGAACACCAGTCATAACAGACACGGCATCATAACTCTGAGCAACCACTTTTTCAGGCTGGTCTCCCACTACTTCCTTTAGCTTTTCTCTTATTACACACAATATGCTCTGCAGTCTGTCCAGGTGGTCCCCAAAAACGTTCCTGCACCTGGTCATTGGCAACATAACGGATTACAATGGCAATTTGCCGCAGCCCTGCAACATCAGTGGTTTAATCTGCAATTACTGCTACAAATGTTGCAGTACAAATCTATTTCTTCTCTGCATGTTGTTAGCATGCAGTCCAGGAGTTCATTCTGAATGTTTTTTGATGTTCCTTTGAAAACAGTTGACATTTTTGTGTGTTCAGCCAACTTCCTATCAATCCTGCAGGTGAAGTCTACCAATCTGTGGAACATTCCAGCACTCAGTTTTCTGATTCATCATGGCCTCTTAAAGTTGCTACTTCAGCACACAGCTTGATGCAGCCAATCATAAGTGGTAGAACATGATGGTTTTCTTCCACTTTGTTGTTGTGTCTTTCCACTGATAACTGGTATCCAGTACTTAACTGAGACCTAATATCCACAGTACCCCCTAATATCCACAGTACCCCCTAATATCCACAGTACCCAACACTGATAGACTCATTTGGTTTTGAAAGTGTTTAGCAGACTGTTCATGCTTTTGGCCTTTTCTACCATTCTCTTCAGGTCATTCACATCCTTTGATGTTCAGGCATCCTCTCCACCGAACAATAAACATGGGAAGGAGTACAAACTGTTTGTTTCCTCACACCCACAGATCCAGGTGTGCTTGTCATAGACCGACCTGCTGTAGTTGCATATGTATGTTCTTGACCTACTTTTGCCTTGAGACTCCATCTTGAGATTAAGTGTGGGTCTTCCAGTCCTCTTAATTCTTAACTTTTCATCTAAAGTCAAGTCTCTAATATTAATAGATTTTAGGTAGGCCACTGTAAGTCTGCTGACTCATTCTGCTATTGTAGTGGTCGTAACCCTGAAGTAAGTATATTGTTGTTTACATTTTAAGTACAGATTGATGAACAGTACTCATTTCATTGACAGTCACACATGTCTATGACCTACCTAAATTATTTCTCTTGGCTTTGCTTGGATAAAAATAATAATAATGCATTTCTGTACTTTTGATACACACACTGTCACAACTTGCATGCTGTCTTGCTTCTCCAAACTACACATTAGTCCTGCAAAGCTAGAACTACATCAGTAAAAGACTAGTCATTTCATTCTCAAGCTGACATAGCCCCACATCTCAGTTGCCTACCAGAAGTACCAGGTTTGAACCTATGAAGCTAACAAATGCAGTTATATTACTGTTTTGGTTTCACATAAACATTAGCCAAAGGTCAGTGCTTGTACTCACTCCATCTCACTACACCCAAATGCACAGCAGTCTTGCAAAGGCAGAATTATAACAGTAAATAGTAGGGCCACTCATTTCACTTACAGACCCCCCCCCATACCTGTTACCTACCTAAAGTCGGTGGTTTGGCCTTGTCAACATCAGTAATAATGTTTTCATTACTGTATTGAATTAATGCTTGCAAACCAAGTTTACATTCTGTCTTATTTCACCCAAATATGCATTACATTTCATCCACAAATGGCCATCATATCAACTGTCGACCTAAAGTATCTGCTTTGACCCTGTCAGGACCAAAACTAAAATATCAGTGATTGTATTAATTTAGTCACAGGCTTGTATGACAGCTGATTTTACCCAAATACACATTAATCTTGCAAAGCCACAATTACGACAGTAAACAGCAAGGCCAGTCAACTCATTTAATTTCCAAACACCTCACCCCATTGCCTAACTAAAGTGGCTGCTTTTTACCTGTCAGGATTAAAGTAGAAATAATAACAATTGTGTTGCATACCTGCATTACTTCCATTTTGTTGACCAAAGCAGTAGTCACAGCTTGTGTGTGCCAGCCAAGTACAAATTTCATTTTATTTATTTTACTTTTGCCTACCTGAGTTTATGCAATCAGCTTTAGTTGAAAGAAAACCCCCACTTTTCAGTGTATGTATTGGGAGAAAAGTTCCAGCATATTATAACATTTTTAAACAAGCATTCATATACATCAACAGATAAGAAATAACATTAAGAATTACTTGTAAACTTGGTAATTATTTTATATTCATCTTAAAGTTCAGACAGAAAAAGTATTATAGTTTTGCAGAGCTAGAATTACAACAGCAGTAAGCAGCAGAGCCATTTGTTCCATTCAGATATTTCCCCAATGTTCCGTGACAACCCCAACCATAGTATATGACTTGATCTTGCGAGGTTAACAAAAAATGCGACACACTTATTAAGGTAAGTATTCTTTTTTTTTTCCATAAGCAATACTCTGAGTTCAGAGCTTGTAATCGATCTTACTTCACTCAAATATTACTCTTGCAAAGCAAGCCAGAACTACAGTCATTCCATTTGCATATATTCATTGCCCCCATTCCAACTGCCTACCCAGAGAATCTGCTTTGAGCCTACAATGTTTAAAATAATGAAAATAGAAGACCATGGTTACATTACTGTATTTCCTTCACATCACGTAGCCAAGAACTTGCACGTGATCTTAAATTTAGTTCACCCGTACACACTGCACTCATGCAAGAATACAGTTTATTTCAACAACAAAGCATTGACGGTCCTAATTTATCTTAACTAACCCTACAGAAAGATATTAGGTAAAAAAAAAGAAGTCATAATGTCATCCACACCCCCCCCCCCCGAATACACTGCATACCTAATATCTCTTTGACTCCTGCCAGGATAGTATATTAAAACTGTAACAATTACTTTATTCTCAGTTTTTGCTGGATCTGATTCGTGGCTATAATGGCTACAGCAGACTTGTACTAAAGTGAAAGTTCTCTCGCTTATTTTACGGACAGCGGCTATTACTAATGATAATATTGCATATGGTTTGTCCTGTTTCTTTGCAAGGAGAGATGACTTCTGTATTCTTAACTTAAACGCTTCTATTTACTGCCCCTATACTGCAATAACAAAGCCGATGCTAGAGTGAACAGAAATAGTCGGCCTGTTATGATTCTTCTGATTGCCAGTAACTGCTGATTCTTAGTTCAGTATTGTGAATAGTCTGTCCTGTTCTTGCAACGCAGGGATGATAATTTTACTTTAAGTCTGGATGTGCTAATGCATTACCACAAATGCATAGTTTTATTTCTTGTGGTAGCGCACTGACCTCCCTTGTTGTAACAGTACCTATGGGGGGAAAACAGCTATTACCAATTGTCTGGCTAATTATTTTTAAATGTTTGCATCACATCGAGTATGGTTACCCTATTCTAAATGTTAAATTTACTTCACTGCTGTGCATTGT
This sequence comes from Protopterus annectens, assembly GCF_019279795.1. Taxonomy (NCBI): domain Eukaryota; kingdom Metazoa; phylum Chordata; order Ceratodontiformes; family Protopteridae; genus Protopterus; species Protopterus annectens. The sequence goes on along the minus strand of NC_056737.1, from coordinate 68,689,952 downwards.
CACATGCTGTAATAGTACATCTAGTAATTTGTTAATCGACTGAACCATAGTAATGGACTTTATTTTGCTTGTCTGCTGTTATTGAAATGTAATGCCTCTTGTCTAGTTCATTCCAACTGCTCTTCTTATATTGCTTATTCCAACTGTTCTCTTCTCCCTACTACTGTATGTCTCCTCTGTTCTTTTACCCCCTTTAGTTTACTATTTAATCTGACTGCCATCCTCCTACTTCAGTCCTTCTCATGTGACCTCCAATTTTTTCTTTCTTAGATACACCAATAGTAGAAAGACATACTCAAGGTTAATTTAGGTGGATGCCAACACTGTGCACCAAACAAAGGATACCACATCAAGCCCCACCAATGCCAGAAGGACTGCTTTCCTCATTATATACAGTTAAAGTATGTGTTCAAATTAATATATGCAACTTCCTGTTGTGCACAAAGCAGCATCAGGAAGTTAGCTGGACATAGCCCCTAGAGTTGCTTAGTCTTCATGTCTTTAAATATTAAGACTCGGTTTTAGGAGTAGTCATATTAATAGTCTCCCTAGCTTTATCCAGCTCCCTTTTTCTACCCAAGACATATTTCATCATCATCAGTTTACTGTGGCATTTTAACTGTTGCAGTCGGCAAAATAATTACCAGAACCACCTAACCCTATTAGTATTTCTTACCCAGCTCCAGCTAATACCTTTACTCATACAAGTAGCAGTTTTCCAGAGAAAAATACAAATAAAAAATAAACTTTCTGTAAAAACATACGTTAACTGATTTTTTTTTTTTCTAAGCCCACTTCTTTGATCAGGCCCATCCTGCTCCATTCGTCTTGCTTCAGTCGGGCTCACTCCACTCCCCAAACCTAGCCCTATTCCCATCCACCCTCACTTCACTTAAATTTATGCAATAAAAACTCTTCCACTACTCGGCCAATTCCTGCACATCTCTTTTCCTCTATTAACACCCTCCACCTAACGATTCTTACCATACAGCACACATTAAGTAGACAACACTAATATACAAATAGCCCCACACCACACAACAGCTGATCTTTACGCAAACACCCAACTTAATTTCTTCCTTATTCTTCCTTTATTCATAAACACCACAAAATGTCACAACTTAAAATTGCTACTAGCTTTACCATATTCATGTTAGCAGGCCTCATACTACTAACATATACCACTTCCTCAATCACTCCAAACTCACCCAGTTCTCCTACACTCTATGAAAAATATGCCAATAACTTTTCACAGATATCACCTAGCTTAATTGAGCCACACTTCTTGTGCTTTTCAAAGAAAAAAATTGCGTGTGTCTCTACAGAACCCATTTCACAATTTTATCATACCATACTTTTGTATAAAACAGTCACCCTCAATTATGAATGCTCCCCTCCTCTCAATAATCTAATTCAATGTGGCAACATGCACCCCAACCCATGACCCACTCAAAACCTCTTCTATACTAAACCCTCCACTCAGCAATTTACTACTAGTCACCTTAAACATACTTAGCATCTGTAACAAAATAACCAAATTTCATTCCTGGCTAACACAATACTCCCCTGACATACTAGTGGTTACTGAAACCTCGTTAAAACGACACATCAAAAGACACCGAAATTCTACCACCAGGATATAACATCCTAAGAATTGATAGAATCAATAAAAAGGGGTAGGTGTAGCATTCATTTATCCTAGTACTTATACAATACTACCTCTCTCCAAACCATTTCCCACATTTGTAATGCTGAAATTCTCATAGCATCAGTAAAGAGCAACAACACAAAACAACTGCATATTGCTGTAGTTGACATACACCAGGCCAAAACATTTCTGTACTTGAAAGCATTCTTTCTTGAATGTCTAAAAACATCTCCAGTGAGACAGTAATCATGGGAGATGTCAATATCAACTGGCAAAACTTTTCCATTGACTCACCGGCAAATAGTCTCAACCTTTGTGGTTTTGCACAACTCATCAACACCCCCACTAGAATACAAAATAATATTAACCTGACTCTACTCTAGAGTTGATCCTTATATTTGACTCCCACAAGTACTCTAATTTCAATACACTTCCTAATTTCCTAAGTGACCACCTACCTACATGCACTTATAGAACCATCCTCCAAAAGTCCAAAACACACTTATATAAATCATCCAGGAATCCAACAAACTTTAGTCAAGACCTCTTTAATACTATAGTAAAATCAGTCAACTGGTCCATACAAAAACACTACTCCTAGACAATGCTGTCAGCTATTTCAATAAATTATTTTTGGATACTCTGAACAACTTAGCTCCTCTCAGAACAAAAAGAACAAAAGTAAACCATGCACCCTGGCTAACCAAATCCACTAAACACACATTTCAAATCAGATATAATGCTTAGAAGGATTGGCAAAAGAATAAAAATGATACAAATTTTCAGACGTATAAACAGCTATGAATCAAAGCTAAAAAATTAATAAAAGCAGATAAATAAAATTACTTTATAGGTTCATAGGTAGGTACTAGGCTATCGGCCCTAGGGCCCATACAAGCCTATCCAAAATATGTATGCAACAACTTCTTCTTTCGGCTTTTCCCGGTTAGGGGTCACCACAGCAGATCATCTGTCAGCTCATGATTGGCAGTGGAGTTTTACAGTGTCGAGTTGCCAGCCCGGCGCCCAACCTTCCACAGAAGGCACACACATGCGTACACTCACACCTAGGGCCAATTTAGAGTGTCCAATCCACCTACTGCATGTCTTTGGGCTGTGGGAGGAAACTGGAGCACCCGGAGGAAACCCACGCGACCACAGGGAGGACATGCAGACTCCGCACAGAAGGCACCCCAGCCAAGAATCAAACTGGAGAACCTCTTGCTGTGAGGCGGCAACGCTAATCGCTGCACCACCGTGGCTGCCCTACTTTATGCAACAACTACACATCCACAAAACCAATCCAAAAATTTCTGGAAAAACAACTCATCATTTCTAACCCCTGGGTCAACAGAAAATCCATCACCATCCATAGACAAAACTCCAACTGAAATACCCATTTTATGGACAACATAGCTAAACTGGCTGCAGGTTCGAACTCCATCACAAATGTTAACTCTACACAAAATAACATTCCACCCAACTCCCAAGCATCCACTAAAGATAACACACCTTCTTTTCTCCCTTGTCAAAATACAGTATGTCATTTATCAACACACAATCCCCTTCCTTCAGACTGCATTAATTTGTAAACAACTTCTCAAACTAAAATCCTCTTCTTCTTCCTCTGATAATTTCCCATCAGAACACTTAAAACTTACAGCTGAATCTATTGCTTATCCTATCAGCATAGTTATCAATCGATCCACCAGTGAATCCCAAGTCCCAGACCTCTGGAAGCAGTCTATAACCCCTCTTCACAAAGGAGGTAAATCAAATGAACTAACAAACTTCAGACCCATCTCTGTACTTTCCCTTCTATCAGAACTACATGAAAGTGTGTACACTTGCAATTACTAAACTACCTCACACAAAACAACCTTCTTATACACATTCAGCATGGATTTAGGCTTGCACATAGCACAACAACAGCCCTCATTTCCTTTACTGATATAATAAACAAAGCTAGGGAGTCCGGACAGTTAACCTTTGTAATACTAGATCTGTCAATGGCCTTTGACACGGTATCACATGACAAACTCCTTCAGCAACTTTCTTCACTAGGATATTCACAACCCTCTCATCTATTTTTCCAATAGACAACAGTGTGTTAAATGGCAAGGCTGCCTATCATAATACAAGACTAACAAAACAGGAGTCAGACAAGGGTCCATACTTGGACCCCTTCTGTTCAGTATCTTAATTAATAACCTACACACAGCCTTTCTGCACAGCAAACTAATCCAGTACGCCAACGATTCCACTGTCATCTCCTCATCTAACAACATATTAGGCCTTCTGCAAATAACACAAAATACCTTCACCTCAATAGAATCTTGGCTAAATGAAGAACAATTACTACTTAACCCTAACAAAACAAAACGTCTGCTTTTCACACTCAAAACATTCCCATCCAAATTTAAAATTTACTCTCAAAACAAAACGGAGATTGAAGTTGTAACACACACTAAGCTATTAGCTATCATCACAGACAACAAACTCGCATTTGAACAAAACATACACAGCGCTATTAAGAAAACCCACTTCAGACTTGGGACACTCTACAGAAACAAAAGTTTCATGATCTTTCTATGAATAGAATGTTAGCTAATACTTACGTGATCCCGTCCCTACTATACAGAGCTCCCATTTTCACCAACCTACCCTTGTCCCTAAAAAAAAAACTTCAGTCCTATTACTATAAGATCACCAAATTTGCCACAAGCCTATCATACCGCTCCCATCACTACAGTGCTATTACAGAGCTCAGCTGGCTTGAATTCCCACCTTGATTAGCTGCAGCTGTCTATTGCATATAAAATAATGTGAAAAACAGAAACCTGTTCCACTCTAAAGTCTATTTTGCAAAGACGCGTTCCCACCAGATCTCTGCGTTCACAGAACAAACAACTAATAAGCATACACAAATCAAATAAGAGCCAGCAAGTAGCTCTACTCTTATGCTACAGCCAAACTATGAAATAATTTACCGGAAAACATTACTAGCATAGATAATTAAAAAAAAAAAAATTCAAGACTACACTTAAAAAACATCTTAACTCACACAACTGCCTAAGCTGAAAGACAAATATATAACCCACACTTTCCCCTCATTGCCATCTTTTTCCCAAACAGTTATTCTGCCCATGCTTCCTGTTTTCACTTACTTCCCTTCAACCATCCTCCTACATACTTCTTACCTCCCACTAACTCTTGCCCTAAAACCCCCTCTTGCCCGTTATCTCCTGTTCCTTTTTAACATAGTCCTTAACTCACCCCTCAAACATCCATTATCTTACCTTACTTTCTTCTCTAACCCCACACGCCCTTACCACTAATAATGTACTACAACTTAAACCACCTCTGGCTTCTTCCACTTACTATCAAATACTTAATGCAATACTTTATTTTATTTTATTTATTTTATTTTATTTTACATTTGTTAACCGGGCTAGTCTAGCTGGATATATGTCCATTTTCAGTAGAGGCCCGGGGAGAAAAGCTCCACACATAAATCTATACTAAGAGACATATTAATAAAAAATTAAGTACAATAAGAATATACATTTAGTAATAAGAACAACAAATACCTAAGGCACACACAAAAATATAATAGGTCAGTAGTAGCATCACAATTAAAATGCTAAAGATTAGCAATTAGTTTCAATAATCCGGAGAGAAAGAAGTATAACAAGAGATTAGAAGGGATTAATGTAGAAATACAAGAGAGGAGAAGAGAGAGAAACAAAAGTCTAGAAGGAGAAGAAGTAAGAAGATGGAAATGAGGGCAGGGGAGAGAAAAGAGGAGTGAGTCAGAGCATAAGAGGAGAGCAACAGGGCAAAAAAAAAGTAAGTATATGTATAGCTAATAAGAACAGTATAAAGTTAAAGTAGAGTAGGGGGGAATGAAGAAGGTTAGTCAGGAGTCCTACAGGAACAAAGCCAGTGATTTTGAAAGTACAGTTGGATTTTTTGTTTAAAGAGTGGTAAGGAGGAGATTAGAGTGATATCTGTGGGTAGCAGATTCCATGTCCTTCCTACAGTATTAGTGAACAGAGAGTCACCAGCTAAGTTATGAGATTTTACAGATTTGGTCATGAGTTTAGACGAAGATCGAAGGGAGGTAAGATTGTTATAAGGGATTAAAAGTTGAGAAAGTATAGGGGTGTTATCAGGTTGGTAAAGTATCTTGTGGGCAATAGTAAGTTGTGAGATCATAAGACAGTTTTGTAGCTCTAGCCAGCCTAGGAGTTTTAGGTTATGACAGTGATGTGTTCTGAAAGGGTTACCAGTGGCAAAGCGGGCAATGCTATTGTAACAAGTTGCTAGTTTATTTAGGTTAGCCTTCTTAAGGTTAGTGAAAATAGGTGAGGCGTAAAAGAGAGTAGATATCAGATGGGAGTGGGCGATAGTAGCTCTGGTAGAAGGTGTAAGAAATGGTTTAATACGGTATAACGATCCTATTTTTTTGTTAACTGTTTTGATGATGTTGTTGGTGTGTTGATCAAAAGTGAGATTGTTATCAATGGTTATTCCTAGCAGTTTAGTTGTCGAGTCAGGAGAGATGACAGTGGTGTCATTTGACAAGATGTTGAAGTTTAATGGGGAGGCTCGAGTGGTAGGAGTGAAAAGAGAAGTTTAGTTTTTTTAGCATTGAGGAGGAGGTACCGTCTAGTAAACCAAGTTTCTACAGTGTTGAAGGTAGTTCGAGTTAGTGAGAGTAGCTCTGAGGAGGTAGATGCTGAACAAATAATAGTGGAGTTGTCAGCGTATTGGATGCAGGTAGCTTGAGGGATTACAGTGTTAAGATTGTTTATGTAAAGGGAGTTTGAGTTTGCCTACAGTCTAGCAATGCATGTACTTTGCACACAAGTCTTACATTTATACCTTGTCAAACAGACCACAACTCTCTCAGTTATTGCTATGTCAATACCAACATTGTAACCTATGTACAAATTATTGTAACAAACTCTGTTCTTCTAAATGTTTTCTTATGTATATGTAATACTTCATATTTTTATGTTTTTAATAATTCTGGAGCTTTTCTTCCCAGTCGTCCACTGAAAATGGGTTTATGACCCAGACGGACTTTTCTGGTCAGTAAATAAGTTAATTAAGAAAAAAAGAAGAAAGTCATCAATAGCCCCCAAAACACACAGACCACTAGTATCTTGTCAACCATGCTAGTGTATTATATTAAAAAAGAAAACAAAAACAACAGTCTCCAAAACACATTGACTCCCTAGCATCTGGTTAAACCTGCTGGAATAGTATATTAAGAAAAAAAAAGAAAGTTATCAAAGACCCCCAAAACACACAGACCACTAGTATTTGGTTGACACTGCCAATGTATTATATTAAAAGAAGGAAATCCTTGACAGTCCCCCCTCCCTAGTATCTTTTTTTTTCAAATAAATTTTTATTTATTTTCCATAATATAAACCATGCATACATATGAAAGTACAAACAGAAAGAATCACTCAAATATTAATTACATAGTGGTTTCAATGTTATTAATAAGACAAAATAAAAACCATGAGAGCAGATTTACATTGAAAGAAAAGACGAGAGTAAACACAACCTAAAGTATGCATAGTACACTAACTAACAACACACAACCTAAAAAAATACAATATTTACAATGCTACCATGACCAAGCATAAACAGTGTCATAGAATAAGAGACCAAAAAATAAACAGCCCCAAATGTGTCAAACAATAGAAGAAAAAACATACCCCTTGAACACGAGTAATGAGTATAAGGGAGATTTTGTGTAAATTAACCTAAATCTTAATCACACAAAATTATCTCAAACAAGCCCTTCCAAAGTTTACTGAAGTAAGCTCTCTTCTTAGGTCCACTTATAATGAATTTCTGAGCAGAGATATACCTGATAGCCATATCTTTAAATCCCAGCCAAGACATTTTGGTACGATCTCACCAGTTATAAGTGATGTAAAGTTTTATGAGGGAACATAATGTTATTAGAATATGAAGGTGTAGCTTAGGCAGACTAGGAGGGGGGATGTTTAAAATAGCCGTTTCCCATGAAAGGGTAGAACTATAGTATCCCATTTTTTTGATACGCACTTTGAGAGAACACCATAGTTTATGGGAGTGGTTGCAGTGCCACATAATATGTAGTAAATCAGCTCTCACATCAGGACAACATGTGCAAATAGGAGAACAATTAGGATTAAATTTGTTAATTATTACAGGGGTATAATAGAAGTTATTATTTAACATCAGTTGAGTGTACAGGAGTTTTTTGAAGGGAGATAATTCTATAGTAGTTTTTATAGCTAATAGTTTTTGGTCCTCTGAAATAGGAGAGTTTTGATTATCCCAGTATTTGGAGAAAAGACAGTTTCTTTTGTATAATAATGGGAGTAATAATTTGTATGACGAGGAAATTGTTTTTTTATTGTTAGAAACTGTAGTTATAATTAAGTTTAATTTATCAATTGCCTGCGAATCAAGAACAAGACTATTATTTTGCCAAGTTATAAGTTCTCTTAGTTGACGGAGAATAACCGTGTATTTTTTATTGACCTTAAGAATTAGTCGTAACTCGACAAGGGATAAAGAATTATGTTTAATAATATCCCATATTTTAAGGTCTTTGATGAGAGGGAATTCAGTGAGATCTATCATCCTGTTGTTAATTTTAAGGTTTGGATTGAGGTGTAGAGGTTGAAGCAGAGGAAGAATATGTTGAAGATTAATGTCTTTAATCAATTTTTGGAATAATTTTATCTTGAATTTCAATAAGGGGGATAATTTTAAGCTATTTAGAGAAGTAGGTGATAAAAAAGGAATAGCCTTAGGGTTAATTTTATTAGAGAGAATATGTCTGTGCCACATCATTAGCCACGCTGGATGGTGGACTTGAGCTTTGCTATTCCAGTTTGTGATGGACCATAATTTATTAGAGCAAATGATCACGTAATAAAGATGAAAATTTGGAAGGCCCACCCCACCCCTCTCCTTGGGTAGAATTAATTTGGAGAAGGAAATCCTAACATTCTTAGGAAACCAAAGGAATTTTGCTAAAACTTTGTCAATTTGTGAAAAAAGATTATTTGAAATAATTATGTTTGTCGCATTAAATTGATACAAAAGTCTGGGTAAAATATTCATTTTCACAATGGCTACTTTTGAGAGAAATGTTAAATTCAGTAGTTTCCATCTTTGTAGATCTTGACAGATGATAGACCATGATTTTAGCAGATTATTTTGAAGCATGGAGGCTTGATTATGTTCAAAGTTAATGCTAAGGTATTTAAGAGTATATGATATATGGAAGGAAGATTCAGGGAAGAAGAAGGGTTTGTGAGCCTCAGGGTTAATTGGGAGGATGTGAGATTTTTTATTGTTAACTTGATAACCAGAAACATTAGAAAAAGCGCTAATGGCATTTATGATTTTAGGTAAATCTGAATTAGGAAGTTGAAAGTAGAGATTTAAATCATCGGCATAGGCCGATAGTGCTACTTGTGTGTTGAGAATTCTAGGTATAGAGTGGTGCGTATTTTTTATAATGTATAAAAGAAATGGTTCAAGAAATAGATTAAAGAGAAAAGGAGAAAGTGGGCAGCCTTGTCTTGTACCATTAGTAATCAAAATCAATTCAGATCTTTTTTTATTAATATATAAATAGGTGTAAGAATTTGTGTAAAGAGTTCTGATCATATCAGAAAAAATTAAAGGTATATTAAAATGTGATAATGTAGAGAACATAAAGTCCCAATCAACTCTGTCGAATGCTTTCGACGCATCTAAGGTCAGGGCATACAACGAGTTTTTCTCTTTTTTAGTGAACTGTATGAGGGTGTCCAGAGTTGGTGTATTATCCCATGTGTGCCTATTGGACATAAACCCAGCTTGATCTGGTGATAATATATATGGTAATACCTGTCTGAGTCTGTTAGCTAAAATAGCTGAAAATATTTTAATATCGACATTTATAAGCGAGATAGGTCTGTAGTTATGCGGATCTGTTTTTTCTATATTGTTCTTTAGAAGTAAGATTGTTTTTTGAAATATTCCAATGTATGTCAGTGATACCATTTTTTATAATGAAATTAAAAACTTTTAAAAGAATAGGGGCAATTTTTGTACAAAAAGTTTTGAAGAAATTGGTAGTGAATCCATCTGGGCCAGGGGATTTGCCTGTTTTTAGATTATTGATGACATTTTGAATCTCTTGAATAGTAAGTGGAGATGATAAGAGAGATACTTGATCAAGATTAAGAGATGGAAAAGTAATGGAATTGAGAAATGTTTCAATCTGTGTTTTTTGGGGGGTTGTGGGAGTTCTTGCTATAAATATCCGTATAGAGGTCCTGAAATAGTTGAATTATCTCAGAGTCTGATTTATATATTTTCCCCTTGTATTGAAGAATAGAGATTGTAGGGGCGCCATTATTGTTTTTGAGTATTCTAGAAAGAGTTCTAGAGGGGATTTGTGCCCATTCAGAGTAGGTTGCAATTTGTTTTTGTTCCTGCAGCGAGTAGTTATGTAAGTGAATCTCAAGTAAATCTTTATGGATTATGTTAATCAATTTCTCTAGCTCAGGGTCAGGATGTATTTTTAGTTTACTTTCTAAGGAAGCTAATTTTTGGACTAACTTTGTTTCCTTTTCCTTACTAAATTTATTGTAGTAGGAGGCTTTGCTGATCAGATAACCCCTTAATTCAGCCTTGCAGGCAGCCCATTGTATGTCTGGCGTAATTTGAGATTTTTCAAAGTTAGCGTATAATTCAGACAGTGAGTTGTTGATTCTATTTATAATCTCCTTATTTTTTAGTAGGTTGTTGTTGAGGGACCAGTTCATATGGGGAGAGGTAAAACTTGCGAATATGATCATAAGGGATATTTTAGCATGATCAGATAATAGCCTAGTCTCACATTTTAATGTGTTTTTAAACCTGGAGAAAAACTTGGAGATTAAAAAGAAGTCTAAGCGTGACCATGATTTATGGCAATTAGAGTAAAAAGTGTACATGTTGTCCCTAGATGAGTCAATATCGAAGGCAATAGTGTCCATAAGGTTGAAGTCAGACATTAATTCCTCAAGGGCTATGGAGGCTTGAGAATTGTATGAGACAGACTTACTAGTGCGATCTAAACTGGGGTTTATCACTGCATTCCAATCCCCTCCTATTACAAAAAGATGATTCTGAAATGAGCTAAGTATATTATAAATTTCTAAGATGAAGATATGTTGTTGGGTACATGGACCGTATACGTTCAAAAATAAAACTGGTTTAGTAAAATCCGGTAATATAGATGTAAAATAACGCCACCTGCCATTTTTGTCTGAATTACATTCATTTATAGCACCCTGAAATTGTTTCTTAATTATAATGGCTCCCCCTCCCTAGTATCTGATTAACCCTGCCAGAATATTATATTAAAAAAAATAAACAAAGTCATCAACAGCCCCCAGAACACATACACCTGCACCACCTACTAGTATCTGATTGTCCATGCCTTGCCAGGATATTGTTAGAAAGTCACAAACAGCCCCCAGAACAGCCAGCTCACTGCAGATTCGGTCTTCTACAATTATCTGGTTGATGCTGCCAGACTCAAGGCCCAGGATATCAGAAAGAAAATGTGTACAATTCCTCTGCGCCATTTAAAAAGTATCTGGTCCATCTCAACTTCTTTGTGCAAGAAGTCTGGACAAAGCCTAAAATAATGGGGGGACAAGGGCCAAAAATAGAGACAACTTTTTTAATATTGCTGTTATAAACTTCAAAAGTTGCTAGAAAAGCAGGATTTGTGTTAGCATGCATTTTCTGAAGGATAAGAAATCTGAAAGACAAATGTTAGTCATTATTTAGATACTTCAGTCCTCAGTGATTTGCCAGAAAAAAATAATTTTATGAGGAACAAATCAAAAACATGAGGCAAAAATCTGAACAGTTGTGAGGTATGATTTTGCAGCCTAATTTTGTTGATTAAGGGAATGTGTTTAACTGCAGACTGGCCTCTGATGTGATAGAAAATTTGTTGTTACACATTCCCGCATTTTAATTTGTACTGTTTTTCAGCCTCCTTCCTAGCCTGGTACCATTGAGACACACGCACAAATTGAACCAAGGCTGTGCACTTGTGTTTCAAGCCTCTTTGTTTCAGTACACAGGAAAAACAGAACCATGCGATATTTAGTATGACAAATTTCTACACATTTTGTCAAAGATGCTGCTTACATTTTGAAATAAGTATCTGTATTAAAATAGGTTACCTATCAGTCCTCCACATCTTTTGTTTTGTGAACCCTCTGAAATACTAGTTACTTGTGTTAAAATGTAGTTTGCTTGTTTATTTTTCTACACACACACGTGTGTGTTTTAAGTACAAACTCACCTTTCATACTTGTTTCTATAACTGCGGATTTATAGGTTCATAGGCGTGTACTAGGCTAATGGCCCTGGAGCCTTTACAAGCCTAGCCCATAGGATTACCCTGACAGCATGCCACCCGACCTTAGTTTCCAGTGCCTCTGTCTAGTAGAGCCACTGGAGTGATCCAAGGGGTGAATTTTCTATTTCCCATCCACTCATCAAGGTTTATCTTGAAGATGGCCAGTGAGGTGCTCTGTTTGACATGTATGGGAAGTATGTTCCATAGCAAGGGCAGTCTTTGGGTTATGAACCTGTCCCTCCAGCACATTCTATTGATTGTGGTAATGAGGTTGAGGTCACTGGACTGTGTGGTGCGGAGGGAGTGGGATTTCTTTAGATGTAGCATTTCAAACAGAGCTGGATCAGACATGGCTTTGTATGTCAAGCAGTGATCGCCTCTAAGTAGGCGATATGAGACAGGAGTTTTTTGAGTCTGTCCATATAGGACAAGTGTTTAAGGCCTAGGATCCTCTTTTGTGAGGTACTTTTGCGGACTCTCCAGTTGTTGCAAGGTGTCTAGTGAGGTACATGCTAAATGGGGCATTGTACTCTGATTGGCCTAATGAGGGAAGAGTAGAGGGAGACAATGACCTCTCTCTTCCTGGATGCAAAACCCTTAGTAGTGAGATGTGCCACATAGAAGGATTTTCTGACCACAGTGGCAATGTGGTGGTCAGAAGAGAGGCTGCTGTCAACCTGTGTTCCCAGATATCTTATAACACCTTCTGTGTTCAGTGGACTACCATCGATGTGGTAATTCATGGGAACCGTGTTTTTCCCAAAGGGGATGATGACACATTTTTTGGCATTGAGCTTAAGAGCATGGTTCTGACACCAGTCGTTGGTCTCAGTGAGGCCTTTCTGTAGGATGTCAACATCACTTGGGGAGTTAATATTAGCTCCCAACTTACAATCGTCTGCAAACTTTGTCAGCCAGAGACCCTTTGTGTTGGCCTGGACTTCAGAGAAGTAGATATCAAACAGGAGAGGACCCAGGACCGAACCCTTTGGGACTCCACTCGTGACTGGTCGGCAGTCTGACTTGGAGTCTGCTACTTTCACACTGTGGGTTCTATCTGTGAGCCAGTTTGCAACCCACCTAGTGATATAGGCGTTGATGCCTAGCTTAGTGAGTTTTTCTATGATTCCTGAATGGGGAATGGTATCAAGTGCCTTGGCCAGGTCAAGGTAGGCTGTATGAACCGCCTTGTCTTCATCCACAGCTCTGGTGACTGACTCAAAGAATTCGACGAAGTTGAGGAGGCATGATCTACCCTTCACAAAACCAAACTGTGATTGGAGATTCCCTATATCTTTGTTTATTAGGTCCATGATGATGTGTTCCATAGCTTTGCATATCAGACTTGTCAGGCTAATGGAGAGATAGTTCCCAGGGTCTGTAGTCGCTCTTCCTTTGTGGAGAGGGATGACTGTAGCAGTGCGTCATTCGGTAGGGACAAAGCCTGAGGTGAGGCTGTGATTGAACAGGGCACACAGGTGAGGTGCCAGTTCACTCTTTAGTTCATGTAGAACACAGCCAGGGATATCGTCAGATGTTTTTGTTTTATTTGTTTGATATATTTATTTATGGGAGGGGCTCAACATATAACCCACCAAAATCTGTGACAATGACCTCAAGTAGACAATATTTTATTAACATTCTTTTTATGGAATAAAGTATAAAGGAAGGCAATTTTAAACTGCGTCATGGTTTAGTGACTCTAATGCCCACTGGTTTGTTATACAAATGTACACTTTTATTGTCTATTATTTATGAATCTGACTTTAAGGTAATGTCCCTGCAGTATGAATAAAGATGGTATGTCTGTAGCAGCAGTACATGGTAATAGGAATAAGCAGAATCCATTATTCTGTGCTTTGACGAGAAGCAGCATCTGAGGATAACAAATGGGGATGTAGGTAAACAACTATATTTATTTAACTTAAGCTACAAACTCTAAATTTAGAAAAAGTGAAGGAAACTCGAGGGCTGAAGTATACCCCTTTAAAAAAAAATGTGTGCATGGGGGGGGGTGGGGGGGGTGCAATAAACCCCAGTCTCTGTCATCTCATGTCAACTTTGTATATTTAAATGGCAGTCATCTTCCAAACTTAATTGATTTGTGCCTGGCTCAAATGATTCATCATAGTTGTAATGTAGAAAAAAAGTTAAATGTGTAAATTACTTTTACCATAGACTTTTTTCCTAGTTAAAACAAAATCATTTGTTTTGTTTTGAACCATTTTTCTAGTTGTTGTTCCCAGCAATAAAAGAACACAACTTATGCTATTATTATTGTCTGTTATATTATTTCAATATTCATTATTTGGAAATGCGCAATAACATTTCTTTGAGTAAATAAAATAAATAAAAGAATACAATCATATAGGCACAGTTCTAGATCTTGAGCAGTTTGCTCAAGAGCTGAATTAACAAATGAAAAAAAAGTATTAGTTTAACCTTCCTGGTGCCCATACAAGGTTAGTGAAGCAGGTCTTCTTAAGATCATATAAAACCAAGAAAAATTAAATACAGTAGTTGCGCTCTTAGGTTTTATTACACTGGCTTCAGCACTGAATGGTTTTCCAGCCAAACACTGAAAGTCATAAGCATTAAGTATTATATTTTCAGTCATTACAGTTTTACTAATATAGCCCTTTTATTATGTACATCCACTGCACATTAAAGAACTCATTCTACAATTATCAGACTTAGAATCAGAAAAAAGGCAGGTGAGCTGTTTAAACTAATGTCTGTCCACTGGTACAGAATTTTGAAACAAAGCAGAAAATGTTTTAAAAATGCATTTTACGTTGCAGTTTTTGATGGTTATAGACTTTTTTTTCCTGAAACATGTTTAAAACCAGAACACGCAGCAGACTACTCTTATGTGGTGTAAGCCTGTACACATTTGTGATTTGATTGTTTCCAGCGTCTTATGTTTAACATCTTAATTTATAAAAATTTTGATGGCATTGAACGGCCTTGGTATGTTTAAAGCTGCCAGGTACAGCCAGGAGAATAAAGCACATGTTTAATTTTATTTGTCTTATTTTCCACAGAGTAAGTTGGTGAGAGTGTTTTAAGCTGAAGACACCTACTCAAAATGAAACAGCCAGATGACAGTTAAAACTTCAATAGGCAAGAGGGGTCGGAATTTATTGGGGAAAACTGGCAAAGGAACCAAGATATTGGGAGCATATAAGTAGAGAGGGAAATATGACAGAATGGGAAGACACCAAGAATTTATTTGGACTGCAGGTTAGAGATTGCCTTCCCTATCATGGACTGATATCAGAGTATAGGCAAAGAGAAATAAATGTGGGGATCCTAAATGAAAGACCAGCACTGGTAGAGTTTTTAGCAGAATCTAGAACAGAAGCTGCCATTAAAAAGGAATAATCAGTAGAGCATATAAAATATTGCACAATAACTATAAGAATCAGTCAGAGGAGGTTAGAAAGGATTTGGAAGAGAGACTGGATAAGCAGTTCACAAAGAAACAATGGGGGGAAATATATATGTCTCCAAATATGCAACAAAATCTAGAAGATCTAGGATTTTTGCTTGGAAATGTTTACACAGATATTTGTATACCCCAAGTAGACTCCAAAGAATTTTTCCTCAGATAGACAGCAAATGTTGGAGGTGTGATGGGAAAGAAAGAGGTAATTGGGGAACATATTTTCTGGGAGTGTGGAGGGTTGGTGGACATTAAGAATTCCCTGTTGGATGCACTGTCAGAGATGCTGGGTAGACAGATTGGTGTGACGAGGGAGATGATTTTTCTAAGATATGATGCAGAATAGGAATTGTCTAGACATGGTAAGGCCTTGCTGTGTCTAATTATGGTGGCTGCCAAAAAAACAATTACTAGAAAATGGAAATCAGAATCTAAACCAACTATATTAGAAGTAGTGACTATAGTAACAGAGATAAAACAACTGTAATTGAGATCTTTAGAAAAAGGTAGAAGCAAACTACATAGGAAAAATGGGAATTGTGGGAACAATACATACATGGGGACGAATGAGGTTTAAAAGAAGGCAGGACTTAAATGAGCTATGTGATGTCTGACTTAAAATGATTGGGTAGATTATAAGTGATGTATAATGTTTGCAACTGGGAGTGTGTCATTATGGTTTGTGATATAACATGCTTGCAAATAGGATTGTGTTTGTGTCGTTTGTTTTCATTTATATAAATGTATGATTGCTTATGTCGTAATTATTTAAAAAAGGATGTTTCTTGTTTAAAAAAGGGGGCAGGAATTGAATAATTTTATGTAATGTTGCTTAGGTTATATGATATATAGTAGTATATGTGAAGCATAATGTTTTTTAATTTTAACTTCTTAATACAGTTGTATTACTTTTATATAAATGTAAATGTGGCTGTATCACAAGTGATAATTCAATAAAGGTGTTTAAAAAAAAAAAAAGGTCTGCCTACAAAATCCCAGTCTCCTTGTTTCTTGACTTTTCCTCCCAATTCATCATCATATCTTTCCACTTTGAATTATAGTTTTCTGCTTGTGCTATGTATAGCAGCCTTAATTGTGTTTCTCTGAAATACCCCTTCAAATCTGATAATTCCAATCCGCCTTGTTCTATGGGAAGAATAAGCTTATTGCACTTGACTCTCGCCATCTTCCCCTCACAGATAAAATCGTTCAAATGTTTATTAATTGCTGTCCACAATTTCTCCTCTGGTTGATAAAATTATGCCTGACCTGTGTATAAGATGAAAGAGGCAAAATACGTTTTAACTGCTTGTACTTTACTATCGATATTCATATAACAGAGCTTCCATTTTCTCAGTTTTTCTATTATCTTGTGTTTAGTCTCTTCCCACATATCCTTAGCTGCCACACCAGAATCATTTTAATCCAGACTGCTAAATGCTTCATTTTATCATATCCCCTTAAATGTGGATATTGCTGAACCAATTTGTATATGGGTAGATAGTTCACCACTATTGCCTTTGTTTTGGCTTCATTAATTTTGTATCCTGAAAAGATTTGAAACTGTTTCAGTATGTTCCAGAAGACTGTCAGTAAATCCTTCTATGTGGCACACCTCATCACTAAGGGCTTTTCATCCAGAAAAAGGAGGTCATTGTCCCACTGTACTCATCCCTCATTAGACCCATTATAGAGTATAATGCCCCGTTTGGTATGTACCTCACAAGACATCTGCAACAGCTGGAAAGGCCACAGAAATACCTCACTAAAAGAATCACAGGCCTAAAGCAGATGCCATATGCTGACCGTCTAAAAAAACTCCAGCTATATTCTGTGGTATATCGTCTACTCAGAGGCGATCTCTGCTTAACATACAAGGCCATGTCAAACCCTGAGCTGTTGGACATGCTCCACCTAAAGAAATCCCAATCCCTCAGAGCCACACACTCCAGGGATCTAAACCTTGTCATCGCAATGAACAAAACATGCTGGAGGGATAGGTTCCTGACCCAGAGACTTCCCATATTCTGGAATAGACTGCCCATACATGTCAAGCAGAGCGCCTCCTTGGCCCTCTTCAAAAGGAACATTGATGTGATTGGATGGGAGATAGGAAATTTACCCCGGGGATCATGTCAGTCGCCCTGCTAGACAGGGCTCCAGAGAAGTAAATATTGTGGGAAGAAATATCCAGGGAATTGTTATGGCTAGGCTTGCATAGGCCATAGGGCCAATAGCCAAGTACCAACCTATGAACCTATGTAATGTCCCTTTCTGGTTTTGGCAGGTATAAAATAATTTCAACTGCAAATAGTGCCCTCTTTTCTTAACTACCATACCACTTATATCCTTGAATTTGAGTCCCTTATTTTCTTTGCCAGTAGTTCTAAATATAATGCAAATAGCAAAGGAGAGAGAGGACACCCCAGCCTGGTTCCTCTGCTCAAGCAGAGGTTATCAGAGAGAACCCCACCCACTTTACTTTTCACCTCTGCTTCCTCATATATCCTCCTAATCAACTTTATAATTTTATCATGGAATGCAAATGCTTCGACTGCTCTGCTCATAAAGCCCCAGCGTACTCTGTCCTCTCTTTCTCTCTCTCTGCCTGAAGATCCACCAGCATCAGTTGTATTTTCCTACTTTCTGCATCTCTGTGGATCATCAGTGTTCTGTTAAAGTTCTCAAATATTTGCCTCCCCTCCACAAAGCTGCACTGATCCATATCTATCAAGTTTGGCATCACTTTTGCCATTCTTTTAGCTATTATAGACATAAACATTTTATAATTATGGTTTAGTATTAAAATGGGCCTATATGCTGGATCTGATGGGTCTTTACCTTCTTACAGCTACCACCACTTCCTTTCAGGATGTTGGTATTTCTCCTCCCCTTAAAATACTGTTAAACAAAATCTTCCAGATCTTTATCAGTTTCTTCCCTCCTAGCTTCCAAACTTCCACAGGAATACCATCTATTCCTGGTGACTTTCTTGTAGATTGGTTTTACATCACCATTTTTATCTCATCTCCTCCTGTCCTAACTGTTCGTAATTGAGCCTCCTCTACCTTTAACCATGGCATATTTAATTCTTCTATAAACATTTCCATTTGTTGATTTCCATATTTCACTGCTTTACACAGACTTTCATATAATTTCTGAAATATTTCTAATACTTGTACAGGATCCCTTGTTATCTTCCTTGTTATAGGTTCCCTAAGCTTAGTGACAACCCTTTTCTATTTTCTGTTGCCTGAGTCATTGTGCTAAAAGTTTTTGTGCTCTAGAGTTATCAAAACACAGTTGCTTAACAACAGTCTTCCTTAACTCATGCATATAGTCGAGGTAATCAGTCATTTTCTGTTTAGCATTCTGCAGTTGCTGCTCTTCTTGCTCTGTGAAATTCCCCCTATTTTGCAATACTTTAACATTTGTCAGTCCCTCTAAATAATTCTTGTTACTTCTTAACCATACCTCCCTTTCTTTCCTGCCGTATTTTTAAACTCCACTTAAATTTTATCCCACTGCCTAGTTTTATTTTTCAGAAGAAATGTCCGTCTTCTCTAACAGCGTCCGAGTAATTTCCACTACCCATTCCTTAAATTCCTCTCCTTTCAACAGATATATGATATATGGAAAAGCACCAATGTCACATTTTTATTTCATTACCCTGTATTTTTATTTTAGTTGTTATTGGTGCATAATATGAAATAGCTGTTGGGTGCATATCAAGACCTCAAATTAAATGCACATGTTCCTGAGAAATGTAAGGTCTGTCTAGCCTACCCCAATTTTTATATCTTGGGGAAAAATATGTAAATTTTCTCCAAACTCTTAGAACTGAATTCACATCTTCCATGCCAGATATTTTCATAAATTTCTTTAACAATCTACCCTCCTTTGTTATATTTTCTCTTCTGAGCCCTCGAGACACATTTTCACTATTTCAAATCAAATTCCAGTCCCCATATGTAAGTAATATTCCTTGCTGAAAGCTGATTAATTCTTGCCAAATTTTCTTAAGCTGCATTATAGCAGTTTTTGGTGGAATATAAATACATGCCAGTGTAATCCTCCTCCCTTGCCAGTAGCCCCTTAGTACCACAAAGCTACCATTATTGTCTTTTTTATCCTCTTCTATTACAGTTGGAGTTCCTCTTGCAATTAATATAAGTACTCCTGTCTTCCTTTTCCCCAGGTATTCCACTGAATAACCATCCTGAAAACCTTTCTTTACCAAATTCACATGTTCATCTCTTTCCAAGAGTGTCTCCTGTCCCATCACTATTTGCATTCTACATTTTTAATATAGTTTACTACTCTTTCATTTTTGTATTTATTTGTGAGACCATTAATGTTTGAAGACAGTATAGCTAACATCATATTCTTGGGAGATTATTCCCACCTTTTATGTATAACAAGTTTTTTATTAAATGTCTAGTTTCACCTTTTGTGTTACATGCATGTGTTGTTTGGCAAGTTAATCTTTTATACAGTTGTTTCTTGTCATCTCCATTTGAACTTGTGTCATATCTTACAGAAGTTTTTGTTTTATTGAAAAACCTCAAACAAAAATAAACACACACACACAGTACTCCCCTAAAACCTGCTAACTTAATATAACACACAAAAATGTGTACATCTTCAAATTTTGAAGTTTTACCCTCAATAGGAGTAAATTTTCCCAACTTACAGCCCACACACAGACTCAAGCTAACCCAAAAGAGAGGCTTTCCATGCTAAGATGCATGGTATAGCTTGTGGTTCTATTAAGTACTGCCTGGATTTGTCTTATCTTTATAGCTCTCATAGCTGTGAAAACACTTGAATGCTTTCAGAAAACATTTTCTCCAAGACATTTTACTTGTTTTTCTCATAGGACTTGTTACTACATTAAGCTAATAGCTTTAGCCCAGACATCCCCCATGCAAGAATGAGAAAAATGCATTCTTTTTTCTTTTGTCATGCTCTTTTAAATATATGTTTTTTTTTACATGGTACTGCCTACATTTCCTAAAACTGAACAATGAGCAAGAAAGAAGGGTAAAAGAAAAGAAACAAAAAGAAAAAAAGGAGCACCTATTTACATTAGTATCCCGATTACAATTAAAAATAACTGAATAAACTTTATTTTACTTTATAACATGCAAAGAAAATCATGTACAATTTACTATTAAGAAAAAGTTTTGTTTTACTTACAGTTAACTTTCCACCTCCTCTTCCCCTCTCCTGACTATTTTTCTGAACATTAATGACATGAAACAGTGCATATGCTTTAGAGCCCCCTACAAGTTTGAGTCCACAAAAATCCAATATTTCCAGATTTTATTTTTGTTCTGTAATGTTTCACAAATGTAATTGTGCGCAACCCCACATTTGTCAGTTTCCAAGTTACTGATTTTATTATTCTCCAAATGTTAATGACCTGAAGTAGGGCAAATGCTTTAGAGTCCCCTACAAGTTTATCAAACTCCAAAAAAGTCCAATATTTCCAGATTTTCTTGTTCTATTCCTGATCATCTCTTTCTTCCAAACACTGTCTCTGCTTCATTTCCAACATACTGTTGATTCCTCTAGTCAACTCTTGTGATTTTCTCTTTCTCAAGCATTTTTTGTTGAAACGCTGGAAAAGTTTTCACTGGCACAGTCTCTCTCTAGTCTGTATTACCAGAAGAACAAGAAGCAGAATCTTTTTTCTGTTTCATGGCTCATTTTTTGTTGGACAAACTTTTGTATTTCTTCCTTAGCATGTAGTTCATCAAAAAATGATTTTGTTCTTCCAGGGAAAATTATTTTGAAGATAGCTGGGTACAGCAGTTTGAATCTCACACCTGCTTCTCAACATTCCCTGAATAATGGGATAAATGTACTCTTCGGCCTGGTGTACAATAAGCAGTCATTCTCCACAAACACTCTTCTGTCTCCCACTTTTAGTATGTTGTCCTTCTGTCACAGTTTTGTCAGAATCAACTCCTTTTGCTGGTAAGTTTGCATCTTTAGTATTAAAGGTCTAGGTTGTCTTCTCATAGCCAGGTTTGGAGCATATGCATGATGTGCCCTTTCAAGTAACACTTCCTGTTGTGGAATACCAGTCCATTTACTTATTTATGCTTTCATAAAATTAATACAGTCTGTTCCTTCCAGCTTCTTGGGTACAGCAGAAAATCTCAGGTTTTCCCTGCGTGCTCTGTCCTCTAATTCTATTATTTTTTGAAACATCTCTTCTTGTATATTCATCCAGCCTTTTCTTCATTTTGACCTCTGAGTTTTGCAGTTTTAGCACCTTATCTAAATATCTGTTTAAAGCTTCTTCCATTTTTTCAAACCAAGAAGAAACTTTGTAGTCCGGAGGGTGTGATGTTCACTTCCTGAATTATGTTATGCACTTAGTTCACTTAATAAAAATTGAATGGTAAAATATAACTGTAAAATATGTGCTGCAAAATAACCAAATAGAAAATAGTAGGTAGTCCACAGTTAAGTTAAAATGGAGTAGCCATTATTGAAACACACAAACAAGTGATCCTAGGTGGGTATAATGGAAAGTGTCAAAAACATTCCGTATTTATATATTATTGGGTTGTTTGGAGCAAGGGAGTAGTTACAGAGGGTGGTTCTGTTAAGAACAATTAAAGCATTAAAATCATTCATTTAGCCAAGTCCGCCTTCCCACTTAACACCATAGTGTAAACAGAGGCTGTGCTACCTAAAACTGAAAAGCTAGAAACAAATTACAATCTAAGACCAGTTTATTAACACTTTGTGTAGGCTAACCAACTAATCCAAAACTTTATTAATTAGGAAAATAACTAACTAAAAAAAGCCTTTTATTGTTTGAGTTGATGTACTCTATCATTGTTTCATTTATTTTAGTCAGGTCTGTGTGCAGTTGTCTTATACTTTCCTATAGGTTACTAGAAGTCATGTCTGGAGCTTGCACTGATTTTTGCTGAACAGCTACAGTACTCTTCCCAGTTATTGTTTTTCGTCGCCTTTTGTAGCTGATATTCCTTCAGGTCTTCTGTATTTCTTTTTTTTTTTCTGGCATCCAGGCAATGCACTTACTAGCCAGTTACTGAAATTTACCCAGAAATCTAGGTTTACTGGCTTTTTCTGCCAAGTTTCTGTTTTCACACTGGGAGAGCTAGAATTAATATGTTACTCAATGGGCAACCGTCTTGGAAGTCTCCAAAAGACAGAGGCTTTGACCCAGATTGAGATAGTATGCTCTCAGGGCTTTGTTGAACCGGTTCCAGTACAAAGAAAAGTAAGTTTTTTTTATTCCAGACCCTTCCTGGTTCAAAGAAAGAAGGAAGGCACATAGCGGCCTATACTGGACCTGTCTACACTCAACCAATTCCTACAGGTTCCAAAATTCTAGATGCTCTCCCTTCAAAAACTCCTGCCCATGATCTCTCCAAATGCCTTCGTGGTTACCGTAGTTTTAAAAGACGTATACCTACAGGTCCCACGGAGGAGTCACACAGAAGCTACTTGCGCTTCAGAGCAGGTACCAGACACAATCAAGTTTGTGTTCTGTCCTTTGGCTTGTCCACTCCTCCCAGGACTTTTACAAAATGCTTAGCCCCCCCCCTGATTGCTGTCTGCAGAACAAATGGGTGTAGGCTTACCCCTACATAGACAATTGTCTTATCCAGGCTACAAGCCTGACAAACCTCAGTTCAGATCTGCTGTTCACCCAGAGCATCTTGACATCTGTGGGGTTCACCATAAATGCACAGAAATCCCTTAATGAATCCTCAACCAGGATTGTATTCCTAGGGACTCTGCTGGATGCCACCCTCCAGAAGGCTTTTCTGCCTCTGGACAAGGTCTCATTCCTGACACTGTACTTTCAAAGAATTATTGTCAGAGATTTCCTTACAGCCAGGGAGTACTTCAGATCTTCAGGTTACATGGTCTCTTGTATCCTTATGATTCACTTGGCCAGGCTACACATGAGGAAATTCTAATGATACCTCAAAAGTGTGTGGTGCCAATACTTGCATCCCCTCTCAGCTAAGATTAAACCCCAATCCCTTGCTTCAGAGAGGAATTTGCATAGTGGGCCCGGACTTGTTCACTTTAGATCCCCCCAGTGGCTAACACTGACTACAGAGGCATCAGAAGTAGCCTGGGAAGCCCGCTTCAACCAGTTGCAGACCCAAGGGAAGTGGGACCACAAGCTCAGAAACAAACACATAAACTTAAAAGAGCTTGTGGCAGTCCAAAAAGGCCTGATAGCCTTCAAGGAAAGATGGAAACTAGGAGTGCTAGTAGTGAAAACAGATGACATCACAGTCCTGTGGTACATAAACAAAGCTGAACTCACTCCAATAATCTCTGCTGTCTGGCAGTGGAGGTTTAGGATACATTGCCGTCCCTAAGATTACACCCATTGGCACAATACTTATCAGGTGTGCACAACCAGCTAGCAGACCACCTCAGCAGAAGCCTATCAAACTCCCACAAGTGGTATTTGCATCGGAAATATTTCTTAGTATAGCCAAAAAGTGGGAAGAGCCTCAAATAGACTTTTTTGCCACCAAAAAATTATTCAGTTGGAGACGTTTTCCTCCAGAGGCAAAAATGGAGTCTGCCTGGAGGACAGATGCCTTCTCTTTCCCTTGGACAGGCCTCTTCTTCTATGCCTTCCCTCTAATCCCGTCTTCCCAAGCTACTCCTAAAAATAAGGGAAGAGGGACCAAGAATAATTCTTATAGCCCCAGACTGGCCCAGGCAGCACTGGTAGACTCTGCTATTCAGTTTGACCAGCACAAATCCATGGCAGCTGCCACAGAGATTGGACCATGTGACATAGGACAAATGTAAGATTGTATACTCTAACCTTCAGACTCTCAAACTGTCACCATGGAGAATACCTTAATGCCTTGGAGGAACCCCTTCCTAGACAAACAAGTTCAGAATATTCTAAAAGAGGATAGAACACATAGCACTAGGAAATCCTACTCTTCTAAATGAAAGAGAGTCTGTCTTTGGTGTGGACAAAATAAACAGAATTCTTATTTAGCCAAGATCCTGATCATTCTGACCTAACTGGCCAGCCTCTTTGGACAAAGGCCTGTCCTACTCCTCCATTAAAGTTCATGCCTCTGCTATTTTGGCCAACTTCCTTGCCCAACCTCCAATCTTCTCTCATCCCCTTATGAAACCATTTCTTCAAGGGGTGATCAACATCAGCATACCCAGAAGGCCTCCATCCCCACCCTGGGGCCTTCATTTTGTTTTGGAAAAACTGACTATTCCACCATTTAAACCATCTGCTTCAGCTGAGTTCAAATTCTTGATGTGGAAAACTGTCTTCTTGTTAGCCATCACCTCTGCTAGAAGGTTTCTGAGCTTCAAGCATTCATGTCAGTGGAATTTTTCCTCACCCTCCACTCAGACAGAGTGTCACTCAGGACTAACCCCTCCTTTATACCCAAGGTTGTGACCGAGACCTCCTTAAATCCAGCCATACATATGCCTGCTTTCTTCTCCAAGCCACAAAACAAGGAGGAAATTATTCTCCATTCCTTGGATGTGCATAGGCAACTGCGCTACTTTCTAGACAGAACAAAGACTATGAGGAAATCAGACCAATGTTTGTGGCCTTTACCACTGGTTCTGAAGGGAAACCATCTCTAAATGGATCTCTCGCTGTATCTCCTTTTGTTACAGCCATAATGATAAAAAGTCCCTTGATGCTGTCAGGACACAATTCACTAGGGCAACTGCTTCCTTTACTCTGTCTTCATTAAATGGGTCCTTACCAGAGACATCCTGGAAGCTGCCAACTGGTCTTCAGTGCATACCTGTACCAAACATTACCACCTATCAGTCTTCTCCAAGTCCAGGGCAGGACTTGCCACTGCCAACCAGCAGGGCATCCTCTCCTCTCCTTAATCTGCAATCCTCCCTTCTTCTCAGCTTTGGGAATCATCCCACAAGTCAGGACTGCTGCAGTGAAACATGAAGAACATAGCACAGTTGTATACACTTACCGTAAGTGGAGATGTTGTAGTGTATTCACTGCTGCAGTACTGTTTCCCTCCTTCCATTTCCCCAAGCCTACAGGGTGCACTTGGACAAGCTTCTTCTCAGTTGGGGAACCCTCTTCCTACTCTTCTCTTTTTTAGGTTCCAGTCCCTGGACATCAAGACCCATATGGTGGGGGTCCTACCACTAGGGGGCAAGAAATAACGAGATCATGGAACCGGCTGACTCCCCTTATACCCAAGCATACTGACATTGGTTAGGGCATCGTCCTGCTGTAGGAGGAGGGTTTTTTCCCTCTCTGGTAGTTGGGCTGGCCAAGGGCTTCCATGGTAGGAAATCCCATAAGTCAGGACTGCAACAGTGAATACATTCAAACATCTGCATTTATGTTAAGTATACACAACTGTATTTTCTGACATTAAGAATCTGTCTGTAATATTCATTTAATAATGAGATGTGAGACACTGATGAAGGTAGACTGCTTAGTACGAACAGTATTTGATGAAGGTCGAAGGTTTAGTACAAACAGTACTTGGATTCTTCAGGATGAGGGTGTCAGAATAGTCCATCATAAGTTTGATGTCCAGTGATTGAGGAAAAGATGGGGAATGGTAATGAATAGTACCATAGTGGATGTAAACTTTTGTAAATAGTTATAGTTTTCAGTTAATCTTGTCCATTATTAGACAAAATACATTTTGTATTTTTAAAAAAGATAAGAAGCAGCAACATGAAGCAGTATATACGGGAGTGTATGAATTTAGAGCAGACTGTGTTTAACTACTACTAAGTCATAATGTAGCATTTCCTATAACTACTACCACTTGAAACATTCTGCATAAATCACAGAACAGCACTTCAAATGTGTTGCAGTGTGCCCAAAGTTAACTGAGATTACTAGATGTTGCTACTACATCCTGCTTCGTATTTTTGAACATACTGGCATGCATAAATGCCCTTTTTTATATGTATATATATATATTTTTTTAAGTAAGGCTTGTTTATTCATCTGAGTTAACTAATTCACACCTATAGAACCGCCTTGTGCATTTCCGCTTGAGACATGTAGCTTCACATGGGGTCTTGATATTGTTTGTAGCAGTCATCTTTAATCAGGTAAGTTGTCAATTAAAGACAGTCAGGTTATTAGGAACAAAATGATACCAAGATCGTTTGGCTTGGTTGTCCTACAGTGGTAATATTTACCCTTATTTTTATTTATTGTACATATTTTTGTATTTACATTTGTATTTTCATAACTGTGCTACATGTTGAGAGGCATAGTGTAAAATGTAATAGTGGAAAAAAGAAATATACACTACCACTGACTGTGTAGAAGGCATTGTAGGGAAGATGTTGCTAGTTTTGTTCGCCTTTATAAAAATCTGCATTATCCACACACCCCTGCTCCCAGCTCAGTAGACACCAGTTGAGTAGTTTTATTAGCTTCAGATAAACACGTATAGCAAAGTCTTAGGGGCAAAACATTAGAGCACAATGGTTGTAAAAGACAGTTATATTGGCAGCATTGTATATGCTCACCAGACAGCAAAGCTACTGCAAGTCGTATTAAACCTAATGCATACTGCAAAACAAATTAACAACCAGGAGCAGCTTATCAGTACTCACCCAAAATTAGGCTAACAACTTAAAGGGGGGGAGCTGAAGTAGACCCCTGTTATACCATCCATACATTGTTCCCTCATCTAAACATTTACCAGATAACCAAAGTTAAATGGGTAGGAAGGGTGGGTGTGCACCAAGCACCCACTCCAAAGAGGTGAGCACAAGCTCAGACCTTTGTATAAATTACTTCCCCCTCCCACTCCTAACTTACATAAGTATCATTTTACCCTCCGACCGTACAACTCTTATTTCCTCCCTTTCAGTCACTCACTCCCTTTTCCTAAAACGTTTCTTACTACAGTACAGTCAGGAAGGTGTTTGTGAACAAATATGCCTGCCTAGCAAACTCTGTCCACATACCACTGTCTCAATTCAATAAACACACCAGTGGAGGTAATGCATCTAGTTTTATTAATAACTACAAGTTCCAGATAAACACATGTAACAAAATCTTAGTGATAAAACATTAGCTAACCATCTTGAAGAGCACACTTAGTGTGGCAGCTTTGTAAATGCAAAGATAACAGAACTACTACTAGCAGTGTTAAGCATACTGCTGATTGCAAAATGCTCAAAATTCAGCTGAATGTAGCACCGCACTCTCCAACTTACAGTTTAAAGGGGGAGAAGAGAGATTCCTTTGAGCAAAGCAGAGCCCTCTTACACTGCTCATCAGCCATCCTTAGTGGCTGGCTGGTTATCCCCTTTTCTGCTGAAATTCCTAGAATCACTAAACAAAACAACCTAAGATCCCACCACTAAGTCTTTTAATAATGATGAAATATGCACATTCAAATAATGTATCCCAGTATTGCACAAGTGAATGTGACCTGACCTGTACCATACAGGATCCCTATCTGCAAAGTCCCAGTGATCTAACTTGGTAAAATCCAAGGAAGCGGCCTTTCCTGATATCCTGTAATTGACAAAGTGCCTTGCCATTTCCACACCTTTAAAACTAAAAACTTTTCTCTGCACTAGTCTAAGAATTATCTCAGACCAAACCAGTATAACCTCAGGGAACCTTTGCTTCAGCACAACCAAATCCTTCATTGTCTGCTTATAGCTTTTTTAAGTACTACACCTAAATAATCCCCACTCCCAAAATGGACTACAGTAATCCTAGGAATGCCTAATGCTATGTGTAACTCACCTAAGCTGGCTAACATTTGTTTCCAGCACATTCCTCAAAAATCGTGTCAAACTGGATCCCATTTTAAAGAGTCAAGTCATAAAAAACACTCCACCAGGCCCTAAGGCTATTTGCTATGCTGCCCAGTATTATAAATGCATGACCCATAATATGGACCCTGCTGAGCCCTAAAAACAAACAGGAAAAGTAATGACTATCAGCACAGCAACTGTCTTACTAAAATAACACAAAACAGCATCTAAAGAACACCTCTCTGCCGTGTTTATTAATTCAGTAGTCCTCCTTTCTGAAGCCAAGTCCAAGGCCCTAATTATGCATAAAGAATGAACCGAAAATCTGTGAGCTGATGTACCCTAACATTCCAAGGCCCTCCTCTGTACCACAACAAACTGCTTGACTGAAAATGGCCTGCCCTGTAAAGATTGAGAAGACCAACTCATTCCATCCACACACGCTTCTGTACATCCTTGTGCATTGCTAATGGCTGTTCATCTGCCTCGGGAACCAATGAATGAAACCTGCAAAAACTGGAAGCAAGGCAGACTTTCAGCTGGCATGTTCAGCCTACCCATAACATGCTTAGCAGAAAAGTAAGTTAATACACAAACTCTGCAATACTACCTTCCTCAGCATGACCTGTACCAACTTATAACTATCAGACTTTGTTAAAAGCTGCACCACAGCATGAGTATCGTAATGAAAACCATATTTCCTGTTCAGCTCTACCTACCACACTAATAATGCCACCTATATGGTTATCAACTTCAAAAATGTGATGTCCTTCCTGCACTCTTCTGGCCTATCAGCAGGCCATCCCATCACAGCAGATGATGTGCTTTACCTCCTATGCTGCATCAATACAAATGTGCAAATCATCAGACCATTTCAAAGGAAATTCCATTGAGCTGATCCAAAAAGATCCTGCATGACAACTGGCTATCTTTACTCTGTGGTGCTTAATGCCTTCATCTCCTCAACAAATTTGCCAAATATTTGCTGAATGTTCTACCCAGTCCTACACAGTATAGGCAAAGTTTAGCAAACTAACAACCCCAGCAACATTCTTAACCCTGACCTTCTCTTTCCTTCTAACAAAATTAATTCTGTCTCGCGATATTCCTTACTCAGAACTTAAAAACTTCAAAAACACCTTATAAAAATGTTGAAATGTTTTAAACATTTTTCTAAAAGGTTTTTAAAGGAATTGTAACACTTTATAAGTCACATCAGTCGTGTTTGAAACTCTTTTGAATTGTAGGAAAGCATAGAGTTTAAATGGTGAGTGTATTTCTTAATGACTAATTTTGTTTTTAAGTTCCCAGTATTTAATTCAATGAAGATATAAAAGGAGGGAAAACAGGGTACTTGTCATTCTGATGAAGTCCCTTGAGAGACTACAGTTTTACTTTTAATGAATGGTTGCCAGTTTTGAGTGGAATACCCTATTGTAAATGTTTGTGGTCTTTGTAAAAAGGTAGAACAGGACCAGCATATCTTGAGCAATGGAGCAGCATGACTACTCACAGGAAATATTCTCTCAATCACAGTCACTTCCTGTTGTCACAGAAATTGCTGTTGTCAAAGGGGAGCTTACTAAACTGTTGAAGCTTCTTACACAAACCCTTCGTATGAGGTCAGATTGTGAATTGAACCATGTGTGTCCTTTCTAGAGGATGTGAGGTAATGGTTCCCCGGGCACATCTGAGGAGGCAGGCAATGGAGTTATTAACAGAGAAGACCAAACGAATGAGCAGAATTTTTGTGCTGGCATGAAATCCATGGAAGTAAGAGGAGTATAAAACAGAACAGTGGTTGGCAATATGAACGCAATTGAACATTTGTCCATATAAACTGATCAAAACCATGTTAAAAGTACTGTACATAACAATTTTACTACTTTTGATGGGGATACTGTCAGTTTTATGAGTGTAGCAGCTGGCAAACTGCAGACCCAGGATGGGAATGGACATAATATTGTAAACCCCATTTAGAAACAGTTTTGGTGGTACATAGAATTTTACTTTTAATGAATGTCAGTAGCATGACAAATATTTTGTTATACTATTGTCTCTCAAAATTAGGTCAACTTAGCATATAGATGAATCAATATGTACCATGAAGAGGTTCCAAGACCCACCTCTTGGGCATTTTTATTGACAGAAGATTAAAACCCATTCTTGGGCAGGAACCCCATTTATTGAGAGACTCTTGGGATTTTTTTAGAATGTTGAGAACAGAGATGTGAGATCCTGAGATAAGATTTCTCACTGTCAACATGGTGGATTTGTTTGGCTCGATATCAAAGGAAGAGTGGCTTTCATCCTTCCTGGACACTTTGTTTGTATATGAACTGTGGATTGTATTAGAATCTTATTGGATTTTGAAGATTTGGTATTAAATAATAATTTTATTTATTTTAAGGGGGGTTTAAACAGCTGAATGGAGTAACAATGGGTGCCACATGTGCCCCTATCTATGCAAATGCAGTTTAGTTGACCTGGGAGAAAAACAATATTTTCCCATCTGAATATTTAATCAAGTGCTATTTTAGGTGTTTAGATGATATATTTATTTTACAGACTGGCTCAAAAGAAAATGTTAGTGAATTTGTAGAATTTATGCATAAAGCCATACCATTTTTCAAATTTACTTTCACTTTTAATAAGAAAACTATCAGTTACTCAGATGTTCAAGTTGAGCAAACAGGTTGGTTTTGAATCAAATTGTTTTAGGAAACCAACTTTCAATAATTCCTGTGTGGATTTTATCAGTTTGCATCCCTTCACACTTGAGAAGAATCTTGTTAGGAGTCAATATATTAGAGTTGCCAGGATGATCTCAAGTTATAATGATTTGGAAGAAGAAATGAATTTACTTAAAAATATATTTGAGAGGGGATATCCTAAACACATTGTTTGTGTCTTTCGGCTTTTCCCGGTTAGGGGTCGCCACAGCGGAACTCTGGTCCACTAATGATTGGCAGTTGATTTTACGCATCGCTTGCCAGGCCTGATGCACAACCTTCAACGAAGGGTTATTCACGCATGTCTCCACGCAGAAGACGCTCTACCTGAGAATCGAACAGGACAGCGTCTTACTGTGAGGTGACAATGCTACCGCAGCACCACCACCATATTACAGCAAATTATTGTTGAGGTAACAGACTCATGGGGTATGAAATTTAAGTCCATATTAGGAGAAGGAGGGAATTTGATTAAGAATGAACCCATACATCCCTTGGGATGCAGTAGCGCACATTTAAATAAAGCCTGTGTTTTGGCTTACAATGACTTGTCAGGTAATGTTAAGAGCATTATCAAAAATAATTGGAAATCCTTGAAGGGTAGTAATAAACTAGGTGATACATAATGAACCATTTTATATTCATAAAACTGTGTTTCATTTTAAGAAATTACTTTCAGGAAATAAGTTTATGAAGGATGGAAAGCCCATAGTAGGTACAAAAAAAGTGGAACTTGTAAACAATGTCCCTGGACTTTTGAAGGGAAAAGCATGATCTTAAATAATAACTTAAAGTCCAAAGTCAGTTTTAAGAATGGAAATTGTGGCATAACGGGTATTATTTACATGGCTAAATGCTTTGGATGCGATTGGATCTGTATAGGCAAAACAGAGAGGGCATTGAGAAAAAGGATATATTAGCATAATTATGACATTAGCAACAACACCCTGGCTAGACACTCAGAAACCTTTAGTAATAGCAACAGACTTATTTGGAATCATTGAAATGAATGGTGGGGGGATTTCCTTGAGTATAAAGAAGTAATCTGGCAACTTAAGTTAAATAATGTTTTCCTCTTGGTCTGAATGACAGCAGCTGCAGCTTTGAACCCTGAAAATATGAATTTATTTTTGAATTATTTTAATAGAAGTATTTTTATGTGTGTCTATGTCTTTTAACCATGTTTTTGGAATTTTAAGATCATACATAGCCCTGAAATTTTTTTCCTAACTAAGTTTAAGAAAGTTGAATTGTGAGCTAGTTTTTATTTTTATTTATATTCATTTACATTTTCACATATTCATTTTTTATTACTATGTTTAAAACATTGCAATTTTTTTTAAGTTTTTTTAAAGGAATGGTAACACTCTATAGGTCACATGAGTTATGTTTGAATCTCTTTTGTAATCCTAGGGAAGCATAAAGTTTAGTGTATGTGTTCCTTTAAAATTTTAGTGACTAATTTTGTTTTTAAGTTCCCACTAATTAATTCAGTGAAGATACAAAGGGAGAGGAAACTGGATACTTATCATTCTGATGAAGTCTCCCGAGAGAGATGAAAGCCCTTAATCCTGGTTATTTTTTATTTTTAAATGGTTAAATAAACTTTGTATTTTGAACTTTTCATGCTGCCTGATGTTCATCGTGTTTCACTGTTGCAGTCCTAACCAATGGGTTATCCGGCTCCCGGTAGCCCTCGATTGGCCGGAATACCAAAGGTAAGTAAAAATGGCGTCGGCTGTCAGTTGTAAAGGACGTCAGGGCGTCCAATACAAAAGGAGGCAGCTGACGTCACCTCCTCAGTCTTCCTTGCTGCGGAGCCCGAAGCAGAAGCATTTCTTGCATGAGTGCTGTTCGGCAGTTTACCTTTTTTGTTTCCGACCACAAAGTTGAAGTCAACTACAGCTAAGTACCCCTTTGAGGATCCTCTTTTCTTGCCTTAACGAATGTCAGAAAAGGTTAATAATTGTCTTACCTGTGGAAAGCAGATTCCCTATAGAGATTTTCATTCCTATTGTATTTGTTTAGGCCTTGACCACGACATTCCTTATTGTGATCTTTGTGCTTCCTTTAATCTGCGTACCATTCATCATCGGGCTAAGCTTTTAGCTAAGCATTTTGGAGTCTGGCCTAAGTTTGTCGGTACGGCATTTGCTGGTCTTCAGGCTTCGGATATCCCCAAGAATCGTAAAGATAAGGACCGCGACAGGCTTCCGAAGGTCAAGTCCTTGGAGGATGTTAGGTTGGTCATCAGTCATGCGGTAGCCAGTGAGGCTCCTTTGCAGCCCCTGCAGCCTGCAGATTTTCAACCACAGGCCTTGGTTGAGACAGTTTCAGAGGCCTCCAGACCTCCGGCTTCGATTTTGCCTTCTGACCTTCCACCTGTTGCCTCTTCAGCTGGATCTGGAGCCATGAAGCTGACTACGGTGTCCAAGACATCCATTCTTCGTTCAGACAGCAAGCTCATACCAGCATCTTCAGCTGCAACTTTGGCATTTGCCAGGCCTCCCGAGTCCTTCAGACTTGCAGGTAAATCTTCCAGTCATAAGCCTGTGAAGAAGAAGGCTCCAGTTTCCTCTCGTTCCCCTCATTCTCAAATGGTTAAAATGGCTGATGACCTTTTGACTCCTATTAGGGGTTCACAGACTCCTCCTTCAAAAAGAGGTAAGGCTGTCTCTCCTGAGGCTTTGCCATTTTCAGGTTCTGATACCTCTAGCATTTCTGTTGATGAAGAAGTTTCTCAAGCTTTCTCTCCTTTTGAGGATTCAGATGCAGAGGAGTCCATCCCTTCTGCTTCTCCTCAAGAGTATTTCTCTTTTGGTGATACTTTAAATACCCTCAGGGAACATTTTAAATGGGAAAGTCAGGATTATCCCCTTTCTAAGAAAAATATTAGGGAGTTTTTGGATTTGCCGCAGCATAAGCCTTTGGCTATTCCACCTGTGTTGGAAGTGGTTGATTATGATTTTCTGGAGAATTCCTTGACTCCAAATTCGGTTCCTCCTGCTCCCAGGAAACCTGACAGGTACTATAGAGTCCCTGATTCTAATTTGTTTTTTTTTCAGGAATCCATTGGCTGATCCAGAGGTTATTTCTCAAGGCCCTAAAGGAGTTAAGGCCACTGTTACTAAAAATCCTGTTCCTTCTGACATTTGAATCCAGGAACCTAGATAAGTGGGGTAAAAAGGTTTATACCTCTGCCACTCTTGCCATTAGGTCTACTAATTGTCTTTTTCATATGCTGAAGTACCAGCAGCACACCTTGGAAGCCATTAAGTCTAGGATAGCAGGTATGTTTCAGCTGGCGGAGAGTAAGGATATGCAGGATTTGCTGAATTCTGCCAGTCTAGTCAATAAACATTCATTACATTGTGGTTTTGACATTCTAGAAGCCTCCTGTAAGGCTACAGCTACTGGCTCTGTTATTAGAAGGCACGCTTGGCTCAGGGAGCAGCCCCTACCAGAGCCTGTTAAGGCTAAGCTTTTAGATGTACCTTTGCATAAGGACAATCTTTTTGGCAGCAAAGCAGAGGAAGTGCTCAAGAAGATGGAAGACAAGGCCAAGTCTATGCAGACAGTTAAAGACTTTCTACAAGTTCAGCCTCCTCGCTTTAGCAGGAATTACCCTTCTAAGAGTTGGACGTTCCCTAATACCAGCAGACAGAGCCGTTCTAGGACTAGATGTTACAAATAATCTAAGGGACAGGTGGCAACCCCTCAAAGGTCTAAACGTTGGCAGGCTTCCTCTTCCAAGGCAGGAAGTTCTAAGCTTGCATTTCAGTCTAAACATTCTCAATGACTCTGTCCAACTTCTGCCTGTTCTTGCCTGCCCAGAGAGAGTCCTTTAGGGAGAAGGTTGGCCCTTTTTGCAAATGTCTGGGCCACCATCACGGACGACAAATGGGTACTCAGAACTGTATCCCTAGGACACAAGTTTTCTTTCCACACCTTCCAGTACCCAAAGGATTTCCAGATGCTCCTCCAAACCAAAGGGCAGAAGTAGAAAAGCAAGTTGTGTCTCTGTTATATCTGGGAGCAATAGAATCAGTTCCTGCTCAGCAGGTAGGCCAGGGTTTCTATTCCAGACTTTTCCTAGTTCCAAAAACAGAAGGCACCTGACGTCCTATCCTAGATCTATCCATCCTGAACTCTTTCTTGATAATTACAAAGTTCAAAATGCTCGCTCTGCATCAGTTGCTACCAGTGGTAGAAAAGGATTCCCTACTTGTAACGTTGGATCTCAAAGAAGCTTATCTGCACATTCCTATCAGGGAAAGTTGCAGGCAATACCGTCGTTTCAGGGTGGGCAAGCAACATTATCTATTCTCTGCGCTGCCCTTTGGCTTATCTGCTGCTCCCAGAGCTTTCACAAAGTGCCTGGCTCCAGTCATTGCTTTTTGCAGGCAAAAGAAAATTCAGATTTATCCATACTTGGACGACTGTCTAATTCAAGCAAATTCTCAGGAACAGCTGTTAAAGGATCTAGAATTTGTAAAGACTCTTCTCTCTTCCCTGGGTTACACTCTCAATGTGGAAAAATCAAAAATGGTGCCATCCAAAGAGATAACATTCCTGGGAGTGAGTCTGAACACAGCCACCCAGATGATGTATCTCACCCAGGAGAAGCAGACAACTCTTTCAGTTTACTTCAAGGACGTGGCAAGCCTGTCCCAGCTCCCTGCAAGGAAATACCTGCAAGCTCTGGGATTCATGGCCTCTTGCATTCTCATGATTCCATATGCAAAACTGCATATGAGGAAATTGCAATGGTACCTCAAGAACACTTGGTGTCAACACACACAGGACCTGGATGTGATAATTCCTCTGCTTCCATGTCTGCGGACAGAGTTTCTATGGTGGGCAACAGCCTGTCTACAGAACAAAGACATGCCTTTTTGCCCACCCCTGGCCACTCAAGTTCTTACTACAGACGCATCAGACTATGCCTGGGGGAGCTCACCTGGATGGCAGATGCATACAGCGAAGTTGGAATGCCCAGCAGATGCACCTACACATAAATCTAAAGGAGTTGATAGCAGTTCAGCAGGCCTTACTTAGCTTTCAAGCATCTTCTTTCTCCAGGGAACCCTGCTTGTCAGGACAGACAACACCACAGTTATGTGGTACATCAACAAGCAAGGAAGGACTCATACTTACCTCCTGTGCAGACAGAGCATGAGTCTTTGGTCCATAGCAGCATCTCTGGGCCTACATCTCTTAGCTCAGTTTCTTCCAGGAAGACTCAATGTTTTGGCAGACCAGTTGAGCAGACAGACCCTGGATCCTCACGAGTGGCAGCTGAACAGAGCAGTTTTTCACAGCATCATTCAAGGGGGCACTACTCAAGTGGATCTCTTCTCCTCTCCAGACAACCATCTTCTGCCTCTTTTTTTGCACCAGACAGCATCACAACAGAGCCTGGAAAGTGGATTCTGTGTCCTTCCCTTGGACGCTGCTGTCAGTGTATGCCGTCCCTCCTCTTCCTCTTCTTCCCAGGGTATTATTGAAGCTAAGGGACGAACGACCAAGGACTATTCTCATAGCTCCGGACTGGCCCAGGCAGCATTGGTATCCACTGCTTCGCAGTCTCTCCCAATTTCCTCCTTGGCATCTTCCTCTGAAGCCAGATCTTTTGGTTCAGGAAGGGGGAAACATTCTACATCCTCATCTTCAGTCTCTCCATTTGACAGCATGGCTCATTGTATGATTCCATCCTTTTCTTCTTCCCTTTCCCAGCTGGTGGTTAACGTGCTGAGGGGGCCAGGAGGCCTAGCACTAGGAAGTCTTATGCTGGCAAATGGGAAAGATTCTCTTATTGGATGCACACTAGAAGGGAATCTTCTTCTCAGCCTACCCTTCCTTTGATCCTGGAATACCTGGCTGATTTGCTTCAGGGTGGTTTTTCTTTTTCCTCTATCAAGATCCATGCTTCAGCCATTTCTGCTCATTGTTCTTTTGAACAACCCATTTTCTCTCATCCTCTGATGAAAATGTTTCTCAGAGGTGCTTGCAACTTAAAACCTCCCAGAAGGGCATCTACTCCAGCCTGGGATCTTAATTTTGTTCTAGAGAAACTCACTCTTCCTCCTTTTGAGCCAGCTGCCACTGCAGAATTAAAGTTTCTCTCCTGGAAGACTGCCTTCCTCTTGGCTATAACTTCAGCAAGGAGGGTTTCGGAGCTGCATGTTTTGATGGCTGTGGAGCCTTTTCTTATTTTCCATGCAGATAGGGTCTCTCTGAGAACCATCCCCTCCTTTATGCCTAAGGTGGTTTCTAGCCTGATTCTTAATCAGTCCATACACCTTCCTACCTTCTTTCCTAATCCTCGAAATAGAGGTGAAAGGATCCTACATTCTCTTGATGAGCATAGACAGCTCAGGTTTTACCCGGACAGGATTAAAGGCCTTTGGAAATCAGCACAGCTGTTGGTCAGCTTTAGGTTCATAGGTGTGTAGTAGGCTAATGGCCATGGAGCCTTTACAAGCCTAGCCCATAGGATTACCCTGGCATCATGCCACCCAACCTTAGTTCCTATTGCCTCTGTCGAGTAGAGCCAATCGAGTGATCCCCGGAGTGAATTTTCTATTTCCCATCCACTCAAGATTTCTCTTGAAGAGGGCCAGTGAGGTGCTCTGCTTGACATGTATAGGAAGTCCATTCCATAGCACGGCAGTCTCTGGGTTATGAACCTGCCCCTCCAGCATGTTCTGTTGATTGTGGTAGTGAGGTTGAGGTCTCCGGAGCGTGTGGTGTGGAGGGATTGTGATTTCTTTAGATATAGCATTTCTAACAGAGCTGGGTCAGACATGGCTTTGTAAGTCAAGCAGAGATCACCTCTAAGTAGGCGATATGAGACATAGAATAGTTGGAGTTTTTTCAGTCTGTCCATATAGGACAAGTGTTTAAGGCCTAGGATCCTCTTTGTGAGGTACTTTTGCGGCCTCTCCAGTTGCTGCAGGTGTCTAGTGAGGTACATGCCAAATGGGGCATTGTACTCGATAATTGGCCTAATGAGGGAAGAGTAGAGGGAGACAATGACCTCTTTCTTCCTGGATGCAAAACCCTTCGTAATGAGATGTGCCACATAGGACTTTCTGACCAGAGTGGCAATGTGGTGGTCAAAAGAGAAGTTGCTGTCAACCTGTGTTTCCAGATCTCTTGTAATGCCTTCTGTGTTCAGTGGGCTACCATCAATGTGGTAATTCAAGGGAACTGGGTTTTTCCCAAAGGGGATGAAGACACATTTTATGGCATTGAGCTTAAGGCCATGGTTCTGATACCAGTTGTTGGTCTCATTGAGGCCTTTCTGTAGAATGTCAGCATCACTTGAGGAGTTAATAATAGCTCCCAACTTGCAATCATCTGCGAACTTTGTCAGCCAGAGTCCCTTCGTGTTAGCCTGGACTTCAGAGAAGTAGATACCAAACAGGAGAGGACCCAGGACCGAACCCTATGGGACTCCACTCGTCGGCAGTCTGACTTGGACTCAGCTACTTTCCACTGTGGGTTCTATCTATGAGCCAGTTTGCAACCCACCTAGTGATATAGGGGTTGATGCCTAGTTTAGTAATTTTTCTATGATTCCTGAGTGGGGAATGGTATCAAAGGCCTTGGCCAGATCAAGGTAGGCTGTATGAACCACTTTACCTTCATCCACAGCTCTGGTGACTGACTTAAAGAAGTCAACCAAGTTGAGCAGGCATGATCTACCCTTCACAAAACCAAACTGTGTAGGATCCAGAGTTTGGAGATTCCCTATATCCTTGTTTATTAGGTCCATGATGATGTGTTCCATAGCTTTACATATCAGACTCATCAGGCTAATGGGGCGATAGTTCCTGGGGTCTGTAGTCACTCCTCCTTTGTGGAGAGGGATGACTGTAGCAGTGCGCCATTTGGTGGGGACAAAGCCTGAGGTGAGGCTGTGATTGAACGGGCACACAGGTGCCAGTTCACTCTGTAGTTCATGTAGAACACAGCCAGGGATACTGTCAGGTCCCATAGAAGCTGTATTCTTGGCCTTGGACAGTGCTGTTTTAACCTGTGCAGCAGTAATACTGGGTGCCTGGCAATCTACTGGTATTGTGATTGGTCCTTTGGGGGGTGGCCCAGGGCAAGGCTATTTCTAAGCAAACCATTTCTAAATGGATTGCTCATTGTATTACTTTTTGTTATTCCTTTCATGGCAAGGTTCCTCCTCAAGGGGTTAGGACCCACTCAACTAGAGCAGCTTCCACTTCTGCAGCCTTTTTAAGGGGTGTCCCTACTAAAGACATTTTGGAGGCTGCCACATGGTCTTCTGTTCACACTTTAACAAAGCATTATAATTTGCCTTTATTTTCAAGAGCCAGGGCAGGATTTGCCACTGCTGTTCTGCAGGGCATTATCTGCAATCCTTGATTCTGTTGGTTCCTCTTCCCTTTTCTCTGGGCTTTGGTAATCAACCCATTGGTTAGGACTGCAACAGTGAAACACGATAAACATAGTACAGTTGTGTTACACGTACCATAAATGTAGATGTTTGAGTGTATTCACTGTTGCAGTCCTGCTTTCCCTCCCTCCTTCCCCCTTTTCTCTTTTCCTAAAGTATAGGCTAAATTTAGTTTAAGCCTTGATTTCTGGGGGCTTCTGACTGTTATGGTAAGAAAGACTGAGGAAGTGACGTCGGCTGCCTCCTTTTGTATCGGATGCCCTGACGTCCTTTACAGCTGACGACAGCCGATGTCATTGTTACTTACCTTTGGTATTCTGGCCGATCGAGGTCTACCGGGAGCTGGATAACCCATTGGTTAGGACTGTAGCAGTGAATAACACTCTACGATCTACATTTATGGTAAGTGTACACAACTGTACTTTCCTGTATGTACTCATTTGAAGTTTTTAGGTTACCAGTATTGAGTGGAATACCCTGTTATAAATGTTCTTACTCACGACTTCCAACTTCTCATAAGTAATTGGCATGCTCACGTCATGACATAACTCGAGTGCTGCATACTTTCCCCTGCTACTTCATGGTCTTCTCAGTTGTCAAAAAGTCATTCATTTAATGAACGTCCTCCTGCGGAAGTGCTCACTTTGCCAAATCCAGTGCAGAGCAGTACTACATTTCTCAAGAGTAACACATGCAGCTGCATAATTC
Organism: Protopterus annectens; assembly: GCF_019279795.1. Lineage (NCBI taxonomy): Eukaryota > Metazoa > Chordata > Ceratodontiformes > Protopteridae > Protopterus > Protopterus annectens. The sequence goes on along the minus strand of NC_056737.1, from coordinate 68,649,764 downwards.
TTTGGCATTACCTTGTAAGTAAAAATGACTTCTAGACATGTACCCAACCAAGGCCTGACTAAATTCTCTATGGATAGGAGCTTACCACATCATCCATAGTTGCATACTGCACTCCTACATCCTCCTTGTCTGTGTTATTCACTGATCCCCCTTCCAGAAAAAAAGATGGTGAAGTAATCTAAATTCTTTTTTTGGTTGCCAGACCCAATGGAGAGATTTGAAAAACTGGAAAAGGCAGAACCTCAGACAGGTGTAACACCCTACCTGCCTTTACCTCCTTCCTAAGCAGACTGTATTCTGGTTCCTGCGTAATCTTTGCAGATTTCCAGTTCCAAAATGCTGAACTGCTACTGCCCATCCTCAGTCTAGTGGAGAAACCTAGGGAAAATCCTTGCACTAAATTCCAAGCTAGATCCTCTTTGGGATATTCCCACAGTAACATTTGGAAGATTTTCACTCTAATGGGAGAACAGAATGGCAAGAAACCCCTTACCCTTTGAAAATTACCTTTCACTCTAGCACTAACATCTCTTATCTCAACCTGCCTACTATTATTCTGGGTCACAGAACACACGTGACCACCTGTCCCTTCCTTATGCCAACAACTTCCCACTCAGTGTGGGTCTCTGCAGCATGCACAAACAAGAGCAAATCTAGAGGACCGCCAAGTGCTTCTTCATGTATTAAAGGCCCAACATGCCCCACACTTTCCCCATTGTCACCCACTGGGGTGTGCCAAGGCCCTAATCCTATCCAGTAAAGTGCCAGGCTATGTACTGGCATGACTAACCTCCCCTCACAATGATCTCTCCATGGCTTTCAATTTATAGAAACTCTGGTCATACCTCTACCATTCATTGCCACACCATAACCATTGTGCATCCTTGATAGTTAGAAGATCTGCCAAGGCAAATCTTGTGAGGCATCCTTCTCTAACATAATTGTTATCATACATCTGTAATCTAACATGCAAATATCCCAAGTCCTAGCCTGAAACTTTCCTGGCCTCATCTTAACCAGGTCTTCTAGCATTACTGCCAGATCCTTCACAACTGGGCCTTCAGCCTCTGCAATCCTCTGTGCCCTGTCTGCTTTGATCAAATCAAATGCATCCACAATTTCCTATCTCCATATATTTTCCTTCACAGACCAGGGGATATGAGCTGTGACAAACTCCTGTCCTGCACATCAGAAAGGCTTGCTTTCCTTGCCAGTCTTCAGGTAACCCCTCAAGACTTTTATGTGCTGGTTTGCTGAGACTTAACAGGCTCCTGACAGGTGGTGCAAGCCTGACCCTCCTGTAGCTCTTCATTGACTGCCTCAGGCTGGGCATCCTGCTCCTGAACCTGTCTCTATCTGCCCGTAATAGCTCCAGGAGCCTGAGCTTATCTCCCCCACTCATCTCTTGCACACTCCCTGGCAAATACTCTTCAGCTGATGCACAGAGTTATCTAATGGCTGTGGTTCCACCATCAGTGTTGGATTGTCCCCTTGCTCCTTCCTCAAGTTCTTCTTCACCACGCTGCTCAATTGTGGGCTTGCACTTTTTTTGGCTTGTCTCCTCAGGTTCTGTGGTGGGCTCAGTAGCCAGTTGGGATGGTGCAGCCTCATTTGAGAGTAAGGCCTTGGCTTGCATCACTGTCTCAGAGCAGTGCTTTTTCCATGCCTGATCTTTCTCTATGCTGCAAGAAAAGAAATATACTAACCCATTCCACTATTTCCTCCTTTTTCCAGATCCAGTCACCCTCCAGTAACCCTCACCATAACCCACATTCTCAATTAACCTCCCCAGTCCATGTACACCACCTCACTGCCTTCCCTCTTTCCCCGTGTCCATCCTATCACCCTCCTAGCTTATATCCTGGCTAGCCCCCTATAGCTTACTAACATATACAACTAATTCATAACAAAGACCCTTCAATGTTAGTCCTGTACACAACTTCTTAGCTGATGGTACATGGAATTGTAAAGTAACATGCCTGTGGTATAGAAAAGAAATCTACGTCTCTTCTTGTTGTTGTTACATTAAGGTAACTCCCCTTTGTGTCAAAAGGGATTAGAACTCTCAATGTTACCATTATTTTTGAATTATGTACCCTGAAAAGACCTCCAACACAGAAACCACTAAAGGGAGATTGAATTGCACCAAAGGGCCATACCCATCCTAAGGCAAGCACCAAGCACAACCTCTGCCTCCCAAACACAACCAATCTGCAGTATTTATTTTCTCCTATTTTTCTTTTATACATTTATGTATATATTTCTGTGCACATATATACTTTTTTATGTATAATATATACATATATATATATATATATATATATATATATATATATATATATATGTGTGTGTGTGTGTGTGTATGTATGTATGTATATGTGTGTATATATATATATATATATATATATATATATATATATATATATATATATGGGTGTACCACTATTCACTGAAAGCACATTTCCCTTAAACATATTTGACTGTGCACAATTCACTGAAACACATTTCACTGAAAGTTATATATGGCCTTTTCCCCACTGTAGTGCGACCCTGGAGTTAGTATATATAGTAAGGGGGGTGTGGTGGGCGTAGCCCCGCACCTATTTTAAATATTTTTAACTATATGCATGGATACTTGCAATTCCAATAAATTACTCTTTTCTGAACATAATATATACCCAAACTATGTGGGGAGCTACGCCTCCCACACACACCAATGTGAGGGGCGGTGCCCCCCACACACACACACCAATGTGAGGGGCGGTGCCCCCCACACACACCCTTCATATATATACTAACTTCAGGGTCGCACTACAGTGTGGAAAAGGCCATATATAACTTTCAGTGAAATGTGTTTCAGTGAAATGTGTTTCAGCGAATTGTGTTTTCAGTGAATTGAGCTTTCAGTGATTTGTTGCACAGTCATTTGACTTTCAGTGAAATGTGCTTTCAGTGAATAGTCCTAGAGCTATATATATATATATATATATATATATATATATATATATGTGTGTGTGTGTGTGTGTGTGTGTGTGTGTGTGTGTGTATATATATATATATATATATATATATATATATATATATATATATATAAATATATATATAAATATATATTTTATTTATTTATTTGCAGTTTTTTTACCAGGATAGTTCATTGGGCCAAAATAACCCATTTTCAATAGAGTCCTGGGGAGAAAAGCACCAAAAACAAGTATCAAGGTTACCCACGAGAGAAAATATACTAGATCTCATTATCACAAACATGGGGACAAAATGCCTCCACACCGAGGACATCCCCACTCATTGGTGAGATCTGATCACACTAATCTCACTGAAATAAAGACCACAGTGAAGAACTTTCTAAACCAAACTTCACATTACTCAAGACTGTGTGTGAGTTCAAGGCCTCCCCTGAGTGTGTGGAAAACCACAAAACAAGCCAAGCCTCATCTTAACCAAATGCCTTCTATGAACACTCCAGGACTGGCATCAGGCAAACAAGGAGTGGCTGACAAAGTTTGCAGACGACTGCAAACTGGTTGCCATAGTGGAAAGTGCATCATCACGGATATCCTTCCTTCAGAAGACTCACGGAAACAGATAGCTGGTGCCAGAGCCATGGGCCAACCGTTAAAAAAAAATGTATAGTCCTGCATACCCTTCGGGAAAACAAGTGTAACCCCAAGCTACCATATGGGTGGCAATCACACAGAAGGTAGAGTAGGAGGACAGGGACACCTCTTGACACAGTTGACAGGTTTTTGACATTCACGCTACAAAAGGGTTAGACCTGAAAGACCTTCTACATTGCTGATCTCGAAGGATCTATCACATCCAGATCTGGTGAGGTCATTGTCCCTGTACTCTTCACTTATCAGACCATGATCGTACAATGCCCCACGACCGGGATGTATCTCACCTGACATCTGCAGCAATTGGAAATTCCAAGTTCCTCAAAAAAAGTTATAACGGACTCAAAATAAGCAAATTAACGCGAATTGAAGAGCCAGCTCTATTCATCCGAAGCCAAATGCCTGCTCAGACCGTGAAATCAGAGGTGACATACAAGGCCATGTCCAGCCGAATTACTGGACATGCTCCACCTCAAAAAACAAATCCACACCAAAACACCAAATCCAACGGAAAGCCTTGCCGGATATAAATGGGGCGTGCTAGATGGCGGAGGATAGATACAGACTCCTCACATGATAAGAAATCCCGGTCCGTAGCAGGGCCTATGCTGTTTGCTGGAACCCTTGTCCTCTGTGTCAGAGAGAAATTGGATGGTGGATGGAGGAGATCGAGGTGGGAATGGGGAATCATCTCTGTGTCTGCTGACAGAAATAAGGTATTTGCTTACAATTATTCAATTACCAAGTACTAGTAAAAAAATGAAGGAAACTTAAAAATACAGCAGGCTAGTGAACAAATATATACAGATATTACAATATTGTATAGCTGAAAATAAAAAGTTTACAGTATAGAAAACTGAGAAGCTTTTACAACTTAGGGTAGGTTACACTTGAGGTATCTTTCATGCATTCAGGATGAATAGCTTAATACAAGCAAGAGAAAGAAAAATGAGCTTGTAGAATTTTTACAGTCTAGAAACTGAGCAGCTTTTTCATCTTAGGGTATGTTACAGTTAAGAGGTACCTTTCAAGTATTCAGAATAAATAGCTTAATACAAGCAAGAGCAAGGTCTATGAGTAGGAGAGTAAGTGGAAATTCCCATTATGAATAGGGGAGGAGAAGTGGAAATTCCCAGTATGAATAGGGGAGGAGATTATGTGGGGTGGGAGCAGGAGCATTCCCACTGGGATATTAGGTGTGAGTGAAGGGATTTTTTGAATGAGAAGTGATTTGAGATAGTATGAATAGATGGGGTTAAGGAGTTCCAGAGACGAACAAGACTGTAGGATGAGAGATTTTTTTCCAGGGCAACGAATTGGTTTATACAACTCAATTAGGTTTTGGTTGTTAGATCTTAGTATTCTATCAGGGAGGTGCATTTTAAAGGTAGAGGAAAGGGAGGGGCAGAGGGAAGGATTGAAGATGAGCTTGTGTGCAAGAGTCAGTTGGACGTAGGTGAGGTGATTGGGTAGTTCTAACCATTTTAGTTTGTGGAGAGCCGAACAGTGGTGTGAGGAGGACTTTCGGGTGGTAGCACACTTGGCAATTTTGTTATAGCAAGAGGAGTGTTATGTTTTGAGTGAAGATTGTAGGTTAGTTAGGAGTGGGGCTCCATAAAGGAGGGAGGGGATGAGAAATGTGGTAGATAGGGTGAATTTGGTGGAGGGTGTAAGATAACAATTCTGTCGGTAGAGCATGCCGAGTTTCTGGTGGGTTTTTTTATATTTAATTGAAGGTGGGAGTTGAATTTAAACTGACTGTCAATTAAGTAATTTGGCCTCAGATACCAGTTCCGTAATTATATATATGTGTGTGTGTGTGTGTGTGTGTGTGTGTGTGTGTGTGTGTGTGTATATATATAGATATATATATATATATATATATATATATATATATATATATATATATATATATATATATATATATGTGTGTGTATGTATATATATATATATATATATATATATATATATATATCTACACACACACACACACACACACACACACACATATACATACATACACGTGTGTGTGTGTATAAATATATCTATGTATACATTTATGTATGCACATCCCTCAACCCCGTAGTATAATGATATGAGCCAGGCAAAACCAGGGAAGAAGCCAAGAACAGCCATGCCAAACTGTTACAAGAAAAACTAAAAACATACCTGCTACTATAAAAAGAAATCAGTAAACTAATGTAGAATGGCACGTTAGTTCTTCATCAAGAAATGCACTTGTATCCTGTTTGAACAACATGTAAAAAGTGTTTTAATGAAATAAAATATCAATGGTAAAGAGCTTTCATCCCTAAATTTGTTGGACTTCATCAGATCAACTCCATCCATATCAAATCTCTGTAGGTAATTTGTCATCAGTCATATGATTTAATCCTGTGATTATTTTATGTTTTAAAAAATGCTTTGAACATCAGATTGAACACTATTACATATAATCCATGTTAACATCCACAGAAAAATAACCAGCAACCATCCACAACGGAGAGATTTAAAAAAGCACTATTAAAGAAATGGAGTGGCAGAGATTCATCAGTCATCATAACTTAGATGATCTAAGTTTAAGCATGATATATATACTGATAGTCTTATTTAATCCAGTGCTGCTGGCTGCATTTGTTCTTATTTAATCCAGTGCTGCTGGCTGCATTTGTTCTAATTGCCTGGTTTTCCAGTCACCCCCACCCCCCATAACATATGCACTTTTTCTAGTACTAAAAATAGAATGGAAGTTACAGCACTATAGTACTTTTATTATTGTGTCTTTTACTACTGTATAAATGTTGATAAATTCTAATTTTTAGACTTTTTTTCAGTCTTATGAATATAAAATTCATTACAAGAATCACAACATGCAAAATGTACAATTCCTGCAGTGCTGGAGTTCAGTCCTCCAGTCTGCCTCAAAGTTTGCAATGTTGGAATCACATTTTCTTTTTCCTTGATGTTAATAAAAAGGCATTTATTGCATATGCCACATTTCAGTTGTTTGCATGGAACTATTCATTATATTGATAGACCTGTTAATATTTTGTTCATGTATATTTTTCAAAATCAGTTTCCTTTTAAAAAGTAAATTGGGTGAGTGAACCCAATAACCTCCTGTGGTATATCAAGATATGTAAAAATTGATCAAATGTTATTATTTCCTTGATTTCAGCACTATCTAGAACATAAGATACTACCAGAGATTTCTCAAAAATGTGGTTCCCTGAGACAATTTCCACATTATTCTGCTCCAGTGCTGTCAGTCTTTCTTTTAAAATTGGCCCATATTTTGTATTTCACTCTGCAGAAATTTCCTTGAACAACCAGTCTTTTAAATCCTCTTGATATCCTTTTTCAATAAACATGTCTTTTAAATATTGCATTTCTAAAGAAAACAATATCCTGGATTCTGTAATCAATTGCCTCATGACCAGACTCTTACAAGGTGCCAAGCCAGGGGCTGATTAAAATACTGGTGGCTTGTAGAAAGATCTGCTAAACAGGGTTATGCATCAGCCCGCATACTTGCAGGATACCTAGTCTGATCATATGCCACTTAATGCCATTCCAGTAAGAGAAGGACTGTGACCCCGGCTACCCCCCACCATCCTGCCACCTGGCTGATTTTACACCTAGCACATAGTTACTGCCTCACCCAAATTGAAAGAGACTCCAAACTAAAGTCATCTCCTCACTCCGTTAGAAACACTGTAAGAGGTAGACTTTGCATTTTCTGCCTTTTTTTCCCTTCTTTTTTAATATATTTAAATATATATAAGTAAGATTGAAAACACTACAGGATGGCTAAGGTGTATAAAATATCACACTTTTAAGGCAGGCTTTTTCACCATCATGAGCCAATCAATATATGGTGTGTAGTCAAAAGGTCCACCTGTGAGTAACCTGCCTCCCACAACCAAGATGATGAGGCAGGAAATAACTGAGCCTCCTCCTTGAATCCTAGTATAACTACCTACCGTCAAGGAGGAGCTCTCAGCCCACCACAGAGGCTCTACCTTGTCAAAACCACCCTTGGGCACTGTGGATTTTATTTTATATTTTTCTTTTGTTTTTTTCTTTAATACACTCAGATCTTGCAGCAGCTTTCGGAGGTAAAATGCCTGTGCATCCATGGATGCAAGGCAAGCAACCTGGAATAGATAAAATTCAGGACAGGTACTTGACCCCCCCCCCTCAAGTTCACTGGAGGCCTTACTGATCTACTACCACGATCGGACACTGAATGTACCTCCTGTCTCCACCAGCTTCTCCCCGTGAAGGGAAAAAACACCATTGTTGTGGACGGGAGGAAGCCATAGGACTATGTCACCAACCAACCCAAGCTACAGAAATACTGAGGGGAACAGGGACCATTCAGGCAACATACCAGTATTGATCTCAGGGAAAAGATAAAGGGGAAGCATCCCACCTACTTATATACATGTATAATTTACATGTTGTCATTCACTCCCACAAAATGCTCTGCATCTATTGTGTTTACCCCAGGCTGTGACTGAAATAGGTCCTGTGAGATCATTGCTCTGTCAGTTAACACGTTCAAAATAAATATAGTAGAATAAATATAGGAGTAATTTTTCTTTTCCTTTTTTCATATAAATATAAAGGTGTATTATTATTATGATCATTAATTAAATACCTACCCCTAACAGTGAAAGAAACTAGAACTTAGCCTTACTACTAGAATACTTGCTGAATATACCCCTCTGGTTGAGGGTGACCAGAGACAACTGTTTAACTGTTTGTGCTCACCAAATAACCATGGCAAACAAGTCAGCACACCATTAGACCTTCTTTTAACTAGTCTTCTCCAACTTACCTCACTTCCTTTCATGTTACCCTTTGATCTCATACTTCCTCTTTCTTCCCGTCTACATTCACTCAGTTACTCCCCTTCCATAAAACACCTACTCCACTACAGCCAGACAAGGATGTATGGACAAAGCTGCCTGCCTGGCAAACTCCGTTTATGTCTGTACTTTCATTATTATTGTAAATGCAAATGACTTACGAATTGTCATATGATATCAGTTAAAACCATCAGTTATGCTGAAGAAAACAGTCTCTGATATTTACAGTGTAAGTTGTACAATTTGAGAAATAGTTTAGATTCTATTGTTAATTATGCTAATAGAAATAATTTTTCATATTTGCCTTTTTTGGGATGGCACAGTGTTGTAGCAGATAGCATTGTCACTTCAAAGCAAGAGGTTTCCTCGTTCAACTCTTGGCTAGGGTACCTTTTTTGCAGAGTCTGCATTTCCTCCCTTTGTTTGCATGGGTTTCCCTCAGGTGCTCTGGTTTATTCCCACATACCAAAGGCATGTAGTAGGTTGATTGAACACTAAATTGGCCATAGGTGAGTGTGCATGAGTGAGTGTGGTGTGGAAAAACTACCGAGGCAGGGCTAGCCACCTGGTAGTGTATACCTTGGCTCTAGATGATTGTCACTGGTGAAGTGACACCCTAACCCCATGTGCAAAAATAGGAAAAAAGGTAAAAGACAGATGCCTTGGGGAAAAAAAGCACTCAAAAAGAAATTGATTGCCGCCATGTGAAATTTCAACCTTGGCTAGAAAAGAATGCTAATGGTAATATGTGCCTAGTTTCTATGGTTTTCCAGGATATGAAAAGCTGTTTGCAAAAGTATAAATAACAATATAAAACAAGATTAATTAGTTATAATATAGAAGTGCATTGATGTAAAGAGTTTGAACATATTGACTTTTAACATTGCAAGCAGCAGTTTTTACTGGACAATGTTGTTCATACTTTTTTAAAACATTTATTTTTCATAAATGTAGTTGATGCTTTTCAACTTGTTTTATGAAACAAATGCTCAGAAATTAAGCTACTAGATGTGGATAAGTTAATCTAGATTCAGAATGATTGCATGTCATTTAGCGGACACATTATCTAAACTAAAACACCTAAATCTTCAGGAGTTCACAGTCTCTGAATAATTATGCTCTCAAGGTTTCAAAACCTAGAAGCTTTTTTTTTTTTTTTGGAGGAGGTTTAAGTCCTTTAAAATCCCTTTGATATGGGGTGGAAAGCCAGCACTCCCACTTGTCTTTTTGCAAACCTACTCTGACATCATTCTAGTTCAGAAAAAAAAAGAGAGAGAGTGGAAAACAAAAGCAAAACTCACGTGTCCCTCTTCCCTGACTACACAATGCATGTTCAATCAGGGCAGCCCTGATGCAATGAGATGCCAACTGCCAGAAACTTGCAACCTTCCTACTTTGGATTTCAAACTCACACTGTTGGTTGTGATGTAGTGTAGGTATTGCTAGTCTGAGTTTTGAAGCAGCTTCAGATAATTAGTAATGTTTGGCCTTTTTTTAATAACCCAAGTTATGAATGAGGTTGGTAGTTGGGCTACTCATGCATACCAATTGATAATATGAGGAGTCCCATGTGCTGTGGTATTGGATGAACTTGCTTTGTAGTGGATTCCCTGGATATAGTTTTGTATGTAACCCCACCTTTCACATGAAATAATCTAATTAAACTTTCTGTTGCCACAGCGGTTTTTCATTCACCAGCCACCAAACAGAACTTTACTGATAAACTCAACACAGACAATATAGTTTCTTGTGTGTGTGTGTGTGTGTGTGTGTGTGTGTGTGTGTGTGTGTGTGTGTGTGTGCCACCCTATTTGTGGTGGGCATTACACTGAAATAAGAGAACAAGATCAGCCTGCTCAATGGTGACATCATCATTAAAATGGTGGCTGTGGATTGGATAGTCTGTACCAAGAACTTGTGACATGGTAGTTTAATATACAAAACTGCTTACATATGCATTTCTATAAGCAGTACTGATGTACAGCATTTAGCTGTGGTGAGTGGGCTGTAGGAAATACGGAGAACTGAAGAGGATGTAATGATGATTGCCTTTCCCCAGAATCAGACATGTGATAGTGAAATAGAGATATCCAAGGCAAACAAGTCACCGCTTTGCATGTTTGTGGATGGAAAGTTACCTCACAAGATGCTAATGTCATGCAAAGTCATATTAAACAAAGGATGTAGTGAAAAATGAGGAATTACAGTGGAAAACGGCACACTGTGGTGAGGTAATGAAATGATACTGCACATGTTTGTTGGGGGGATGAAACAAACTTCCTTGTCTCTTCAGACAAGTGGACAGTGCAGAGTTATAAGATATGAGATTGAAGAGGAGCATGCAGTGAAGAGGCAGATGTAGACTGAAGCGCTGTTACTAAGAGGCCCGGGAAATGATTCATTGCTGGGGCCAAGTCTGTGAGCATACATCAAGGAAGGATTCAGAGGTGCTTGGAAGAAGGGGTTTGTCATGGTGCTGCACAGTAGCAACCTACAGCAGCAGTGTGATCCTGACTGACCACTTCTGCTGTTTTGTGAGCACCTGAGACAATATCACATGAACAGGGTCAATCAGCATTTCTGGCATGTCACAGAGTTAGTACAGCTTTAACTAGCAGTAAGTGCAAACATACTTCATTCCCATTACATGTTCAGAAGGCTTTCTGTAGGTTGATGCAACCCTGCACATTTCCTTTCTGCCATTATGACCAAGTAACCATCCATTTCTGAACCTGTGATGGTTAGGTAAGTACCTCAATTTACTCTTTTTAGACAAGTCATAAATTCAATCTATTTTTTTATTTATTTTCAGATTTCTGTCGGCTCTTAATTTTTGGCTTTGTTTCATTTTTTCAGGTTGGATACACCTTGACTTACAGCAATCTATTCAGAAGGTAAGTCACTTTCATATCTTAATACATATCTCACTTCATTAGTACAAGAACACTGAAAGAACATTTTCCTTCTTGTTTTTATTTTTGCACTAGTTCTTCCTTGGGGATGGCCAGTGTAACAAATTACTGTTTTCTTAACTGCAGGGGTGTTAACTCTGGCCATTTTTTCCAGACTTGCTACCATCCTTGTGAATGGTTATGGTGGTCTCCCACCATTAAATGTATACATTCAACAGAAGGGTTGCTTATCGAACATCTGAGGGCAGTAATTGCAGTCCTTGAAACCACAAGTGCAAGTATGTGTGTAGGGGGGGGGGGGGCTGTGTATTAATTTTTGGAATTGCAGTACCTTTGAGTATCCCCCTGCACACAGGTATGGAGATCTCAGAGTTTAGTTAATTTAAGTAGTGGGGACATGGCAAGAGCAGATGAAGTTGTCTGTTAAAATGCCTTAAACGTCCAACTGTGATGCCCAGAATTTGCTGCTGTTTGTCACAATTGCAGTTTAGTTTTCAGAGTTGTAGGACTTGCTGTTAAACTGAGAGTCAGATAAAGGTAGTGCTGGTGTCTGCCATCTTTATTTTTTAGCAAAAAACAAAAGGAGCCAGCAGACGTTGATCTGAGAGTCCAATTTATTGTTATAGGTTAAAAAACCTACACATTTATGTACAGACCGGTTTCGGTAGAAAAAAACATAACCTTCTTCAGTGTATTTAAACAACCATAAATGTGAACAGCTTATATAGAAGCAACAATCAGCCTATTGGTGGGTCACAAGTTCTCAGTAAGACCAGGTGGGAATAATCCCCCTAGTTTGATTGTTTAGATTTATTAATTCTGTTACAACTGGTGCAGTGTCAATTTAAGCAAACCACATTATCTGGTGAGCCATTAATAGGTTGTTTTCCATGTGGACACTGCACCAATTGTGACAGAATTAATAAATCTAAACAATTTTCCAGTAGAAACTGCTCACAGGTATATGATATCAAATTCTTTGCCAACTGTAGCAGTGATTGGATCATCTACATGGCTAGCTGGCACTGTGGTGCTTTTTACATAGGACAAACTTCACGTCCACTTAGAATCAGAATATCAGAACATTTGAGCAATATTCGCAACAAGAAAAACAGCAGTGCACTATATAAACATTTTTTGGAGCATCATACTGCTAAATTTACCTTTATTATTATTGATATCATTTTAGGGAATAGGACCAATAAAACAGGATGGCATTCTATTCTCAACACTAAGGAGAAGAAATGGATAATCAAACTAGGGGGATTATTCCCACCTGGTCTTACTGAGAACTTGTGACCCACCAATAGGCTGATTGTTGCTTCTATATAAGCTGTTCACATTTATGGTTGTTTAAATACACTGAAGAAGGTTGTGTTTTTTCTACCGAAACCGGTCTGTACATAAATGTGTAGGTTTTTAACCTATAACAATAAATTGGACTCTCAGATCAGCGTCTGCTGGCTCCTTTTGTTTTTTGCTATATAGTTTATCCCTAGTGCCGTGCAGTTGCTTCGCGTGCAGGAACTTGTTTTTGGTGATCTTTATTTTTTCCCACCATTGAGAAGATGGATGTCTCTACTCAATAAAAAGTCACTTGTATTCTATCCACCTTTATTTTGTTTTTCGATTAATAAGTTATCATTCTACAAAACTGTCATCTGTTGAAACTCATATGTTCCCTTTTTTAGTCAATTCATCATTGTGCTTGTAGCACAAAAATAGCACCGTAAGATTACCGCACTCTGTTTACTTTGTCTAAGCCTAGCACATCACATAGAATTCTGTTTGTATCAACTGTTTAATAAAGCCTCCTGATGTAAGGGGGAATGAAAACATGACCACTTATTTGGTGAAGAAAAGGCTTAACAAACTTTTAAAACTCTACTACTGTAGAAGAAAAAAGGGAAAAACATGCTGAGTATTTCTCTTGTACCGGGGCTTCTAATCTGATCACAGACCACCTCACATTAAATTGTCCCACATTGGTCATGTACACACTAAAAATTAAGAAAAAAGAAAAAAAAACACCAACATTGGCGCCACTAAGAAGGTACTGGAACTATACATGGCAAGAAGTATACGTTATAAGTAACTAAGTATAAGTTCCATGAGAGCTTATCTGAAAACCCAGTGTGTATTTTAATGGAGACCCTGCTGATGTTACAGTCTTCCCCTTTGAAGAACATTTCATGGTCTATGTCCTCAAAGAGCATTTCATGGCCTTTCCCAATCCACAGTCTCCTTTTTCAAACCTTCAGTTAGCCTTTGTTCCCTAAAGAGTATAGAAAAAAACACTTTGTTGTAGTCATTACTTTCTATCTCCAGTTTTGTTTCCTTTGGACGATAGTTTCATGTTTTCAGAGCTAGTCACTTAACCAGGCACTGATTTGGAGAAAATGGGCTGGACTTCTCAGCGGTCCCCTTGATCTCTTGCCTAGTTACAAGCTATAAACTTATAAAGCAGAATGTTAGGTCTGTGTAAAAGTAAAAACAAGTAATCACCGTGGTATCCCCGATGTCTCATTTAACATGTGTACCAATAACATTTTGTTTTACAGCACAATAAACCACTCCCTTGCCTGATAAAAAGTATATATATATATATATATATATATATATATATATATATATATATATATTTAGAAAGCTTGTGAGGAAACTATTACTCTATTTTTGTTTTACTTGGATCACTTGTCTGTGTACTTAATAAAATATTTTTGACTGGAAACAGACTGCCTGCCTTGCTTGGATTACTTTCAAATACTTACTAATTCTGTACAATTATATATTTTTTATTATTGTTTTTTTTTTTTATATACTTAAGACGAGTTTAAATTTGCTACTTCTACTACTATTGTCTGATCTGATTAATATACAGTGATTAACTAGAGATATACGGACTGAAAGTCTTCCACACAGAGAAGTTTTTGTATGAATATTTGTTAGTGCTTTTGAAGAGAAAACTGCAGAAAAGATAAAGATCCCTTTCTCTCTTGCTGAAGACTAGGAGTTTTACGTGTCTAATATTACATCCCCTGTAAACTGGCACGTATCACTAGGGTATACCTTCACAGTCATATGGTTGCTGAGACGTTATAAGTGTTGCACATTTTAGTTGAGTAAGAAAAGGGTACCTGGAATTGATGAGGTTAAAACAGACTAAATATGTTAAATGTCTACATGGTGTACCCCATTCAAAGGCATCATTCCAGCCAGCTGCCAATATTCTGGTACACAGGCACATACTCCAGTGTGAGGCTGCCAGCCCAGCTAGCTGGAATTTTGTAAATAATTCTCTGTCATTTGTGAATATTAATATGATTCGTGTGCTTGTCTTACAAATGTAAAAAAACTGTACGTTATGTGGATATTAAATTACTGGTGCAGAAGTGTGTGTTGAACTGTGTGTTATGTACTGAGCTTCAAAAATGTGACTGCAGTGTACCCTACTGGAAAAGAACAGAAATGTGTATAAACTAGATGCCTATGCAAATGTATGTTTTGATGGTAGAGGCTGGAGCATACAGAGTTAACTTTCAAACCCTCAAGAAAAGCAAAGAGTTTTACGACTGTGTTTATCTCATTTTCAAGGCAGCTAGGGGGCAGGATGTCTACAGATAGAGGTTTCTGTCTATTGTCTGGAAACAGAAATAATTACAGGTTTCAAATGTAAAAGTGTTTAATGGTTTTACGACTTCTATTTCTAGGCAAACTTCTGAGAGAAGTATTTTTCACAGAGAAATGTTAAATTCTGTTGGTATCTGTTAGCCTGGGAACTGAAGGCAGGTGACAAACAGTGATGTTATCCAGTTGACCCAGCAGTAATGTGTTGTTATTAATTTAAGAACTTTCTCTCAGAGAAAGTCTGTGCATTGTGTGTTTGGTTTTGGACATGGCAAGAATATCCTCTCATCTGCATTTGCCTTGTTCTGTAAGTAAGTTATTTTAGGGCCTAGTTTCTTTTAGATATAGATAGAAATATAGTGAAGTTTAGTTTAGATGTTTTCTGTATTTATTTGAGACTGTCCTGCAATGTTGTTTTAAAATATTTTCTGTGATTTTGAACTCTGTAGTTACTGTATTGTTTGAGTATTGTTTTGTTCTTTTATTATTTATTATTAAATGTATTTAAACCATTTAATTGTGGCTGGTTTGTTTAGAGATATTTAAGCTGTTAGAGTACTTGCATATGTATTTGGTGACACTGTACAGGCCACTCCGAAATAGCCTTAAAAGTCTTGGTCACACTTACAATTTGGATAATAGTAACATTACACAGTAGAATTGGTCACCCTTTGGGAAGGGCCTTATAGTACCTGATAAGTAGTGGTTGGTGGCAGCTGGTACTACCTTATAGTCTGGGCAGAAGGGGGCATAGCTAGTGAACCTGTGCCGGCCTTCCCCAGGAGTATCTGTGTGTTTATATATAAATCAAATCTCAAAGTGTGTGTGTGTGTGTGTGTGTGTGTGTGTGTGTGTGTGTGTGTGTGTGTGTGTGTGTGTGTGAGCTACTTGGGCAGGGACACAAAGCACTGGTTGGACAGCGAGGGTGCTGGAGGTTTTGGCTTGACCAGATCTTGACCCTATCGCTGTACAAGTGGGGAGTCTTATTAGGGATCTGGAAAGAGAGGGAGAAACTAGCCCTAGACTGACTGTGATCTCTGTATGCTCTTAAGGGAAATTGTACTTTACTGTGCGTGTACTTATCCTCCCAATATGCACGTCGTCACTGATACTAGTGGTGAGGATTGAGGCTCCTCGATTACTAGGCCAGTGCAGGGGCATCACATCCAGAAAGAGTGGATAGAATGTAATAATCAGTGATGGATCCTCCTTTTATTTTCCTTTTGTCTTCATACAAGACGACTTGCTCCTTTTGCTTTGTTGCCATTTGATTAGGAGCTGAGAATCTTTGAAGTGGCAGAGAAGTTTACATCTCTAGCAGATAAGTAATTAGATGTATAAACGTGCTTGCTCACACTCGTTCTTATCAAAACTCCATCTTGGTTTAGATGCTGAAATGTCAGCGTCTTTCAGAGTGTAAAGTCAAGGAGAAGCTTGAGCAATTAAATGCTGCAGCAGATAATTGCTGTGCCCATGATGGAATGCCCTGTGTTGCAGTAGGGACATAATCAAAGGGCATGTTAAAGGGATAGTTTGCCTAACTCTAGAGAAAATGGTTTCTGAGGATGTTAACACTTCATAGGTAGGTACTAGGCTATCGGCCCTGGGGCCTATACAAGCCCAGCCAAAAAGGTACCCTGGCTTTCGCCACCCAAGAAAATTATTTTCCTGTACCACTGTCGAGCAGAGCCACAGACGTGATCCCCGGGGTGAATTTCCTATTTCCCATCCAATCATCAAGATTTTTCTTGAAGAGTGCTAAGGAGGAGCTTTGTTTGACATAGATAGGCAGTTTATTCCAGAGTATGGGAAGTCTCTGGGACAGGAATCTATCCCTCAGGCATGTTCTGTTTATTGTGGTGACAAGGTTTAGGTCCCTAGAGCGTGTAGCTCAGAGGGATTGGGATTTCTTTAAGTGGAGCATGTCCAACAGCTCTGGGTTTGACATAGCTTTGTATGTTAAGCAGAGATCACCTCTGAGTAGGCGATATGTGACGGAGTAAAGCTGGAGTTTTTTGAGACGGTCTGAGTAGGGCATCTGTTTGAGGCAGGTAATCCTCTTTGTGAGGTGTTCCTGTGGCCTTTCCAGTTGTTGTAGATGTCTTGTGAAGTACATACCAAAAGGGGCGTTGTACTCTATAATGGGTGTAATGAGTGATGAGCAGCGTAGGTTCTTCATACTACACTCCACAGTCTCCTCCATGTATACCCTTTTAATAAACCTGAACAACAGAATTACAATGGCTACCAGACAGCTATTTCACATTGTCACCTCACATTTATGCAGTTTACAAAAAGTAAAGGCTAATTTTACAGGAAACAGTGGCTTTACTACATGCAGGTCATTGGTGGCTTTACAGGTGAACAGCTGTAATTCCAAAATTTAAGACTGTGTTGAATTTTCATGGAATGTGTTGTACTATGCAAGCTGCTGTTGCATTTCTCTGGGGTTTTTCGCCATTTCTCCACTGCAGTGTAATTCAGGGAGGAGAGGAGTGGAGCCTCCCCTCATGGAAGTTGCAGTGGCTGGCCCCTCTGCAAAAAAGATTTTCTGCATTTTTAAGTTTTTTTGCACATCACTTTTTGATATTTATTTTTCAGAAAATGGTGAACTGAAAGAATGTGCTTAGAAAATGGGTAGGTAAACCAGAAACCAGCCCTACAGAGAAACAGTATAGGAACTAACAGGCCCCCATTTTCTCCTTCAAGTAGCAGAAGTCAAAACAGTAATAAAAAATATTCTTGTCTCTTCATCGTGGATCTTAAGACATGTCTACCAGCAGCAGATACCAGTGTGTTTCTTATCCTAATTTGTTTAGTAGCTTGCCATTCTAGTTCTTTTTACTTAAGCTGTTAGACCCACCTTAAGCATGCAGTTCTCTGCAGAGTTTTCCACCTGCCTGGAACTACTGGAGTTGAACATGCCAATATTGCTTTTATGGTAGCCTAACACTGTTAGAATGTGTACCTTTGATGCCATGAGGTTAGCCTTTGCAGGGAGATTTACAGCTTTGGAAAATTGGCCACATCATCATCTCATCAAGTAGAAAAACCCAAATATAATGATTTTATATTTACATCAAATACCCAAATATAATGATTTACCATTACGTCAAATAACCAAATATAATGATTTACCGTTACATCGAATAACCAAATATAATGATTTACCATTACGTCAAATAACCAAATATAATGATTTTATATTTACATCGAATACCCAAATATAATGATTTACCATTACGTCAAATAACCAAATATAATGATTTTATATTTACATCGAATACCCAAATATAATGATTTACCATTACGTCAAATAACCAAATATAATTATTTACCGTTACATCGAATACCCAAATATAATGATTTACCATTACGTCAAATAACCAAATATAATGATTTTATATTTACATCGAATACCCAAATATAATGATTTACCATTATGTCAAATAACCAAATATAATGATTTACCGTTACATCGAATAACCAAATATAATGATTTACCGTTACATCGAATAACCAAATATAATGATTTACCATTACATCGAATACCCAAATATAATGATTTACCATTACGTCAAATAACCAAATATAATGATTTACCATTGCATTGAATAACCAAATATAATGATTTACTATTACATCGAATAACCAAATATAATGAATTACCGTTACATCGAATACCCAAATATAATGATTTACCATTACGTCAAATAACCAAATATAATGATTTACCGTTACATCGAATAACCAAATATAATGATTTACCATTACATCGAATAACCAAATATAATGATTTACCGTTACATCGAATAACCAAATATAATGATTTACCGTTACATCGAATAACCAAATATAATGATTTACTGTTACATCGAATAACCAAATGTAATGATTTACCATTACGTCAAATAACCAAATATAATGATTTACTGTTACATCGAATAACCAAATATAATAATTTACCATTACGTCAAATAACCAAACATAATGATTTTATATTTACATTGAATACCCAAATATAATGATTTACCATTACGTCAAATAACCAAATATAATTATTTACCGTTACATCGAATACCCAAATATAATGATTTACCATTACGTCAAATAACCAAATATAATGATTTTATATTTACATCGAATACCCAAATATAATGATTTACCATTATGTCAAATAAACAAATATAATGATTTACCGTTACATCGAATAACCAAATATAATGATTTACCATTACATCGAATAACCAAATATAATGATTTACCATTACATCGAATAACCAAATATAATGATTTACCATTACATCGAATAACCAAATATAATGATTTACCATTACATCGAATAACCAAATATAATGATTTACCGTTACATCGAATAACCAAATATAATGATTTACCGTTACATCGAATAACCAAATATAATGATTTACTGTTACATCGAATAACCAAATGTAATGATTTACCATTACGTCAAATAACCAAATATAATGATTTACTGTTACATCGAATAACCAAATATAATGATTTACCATTACGTCAAATAACCAAATATAATGATTTACTGTTACATCGAATAACCAAATATAATGATTTACCGTTACATCGAATAACCAAATATAATGATTTACTGTTGCATCGAATACCCAAATATAATGATTTACCATTACGTCAAATAACCAAATATAATGATTTACCGTTACATCGAATACCCAAATATAATGATTTACCATTACGTCAAATAACCAAATATAATGATTTACTGTTACATCGAATAACCAAATATAATGATTTACCGTTGCATTGAATAACCAAATATAATGATTTACTGTTACATTTAAATAGTGCTGTAAGATCTGCTAATGTTGTAAGTGCCTTATGCATCTGTACTTGCTTCAAACATGCAGTGTAGATGAGACATTTGCTTTTTGGAAGCCAAATTTCCTCAGATTTTTTTTTATTTTCCTTGTAGTTCTCATATGTGCAGCTTATTTCAAGATGTAACACCATCAATTCTCTACTGTCTTACTCTGTTTTCTAAAACTTTATCTTCATTTTACCATGGAGCCGAATAAAATACTGACTGACCCAGATGTTCTTGGTTTGCCTTGTGGTCCTAGTGCTGGTGAAGCAGAGAAGCTGGGAAAGAGAGGATGTTTGACTGATGCCACATCTCACCTATCCTGGAGGGAGGTAGGCAGTCCAGTAACTGCAGTTCTGATGTCTTGCATGGGTAGCCACAGAGTATGCAGGACTGTAATCAGGGACATATGCTTGACTTTGCAAAACTAGTGATGGTCAGCCCTGCTACACATGTGAGCAACATTTCAAGCAGCAACAGTGATACAGTTGCACATGTTTGTTGCCACAGTGGGAGGATAAGGCATAGCAATACACTGATTCAGTCTTGGGAGACAATATAATTGGGGTATTCTGCAGCCTGAGAACCAAACAGGAATTAAACTGTGAATCCAAAACCACTCGCAGGGCCCTAGTATGGCAGGGTTACACAATATCCTTTGCCCACCAGAATGAGGATGTGCCCCATCCTTAATACAGAGCAGATAGTCAGAGCACAGACCATCATCTTCAAATGTGTCAGGATGTCAGATAATTCCACTTGACTCTTACCTCATCCAGTGGCCGTACGAGGAATAGGTAGGTTCAAGATCTGTAGGGGGGAGTCTGATGGTCAGCAGACAGTCAAAAAAGCATTAAACACATTTGTATTTATCTATTTCCTGTGGCTTCTTGATTAGACTGTCTTCTGTCCCTTGTCTGTATTTTAGTAGATACTTCCATTCTTACCATGTTATTCTCGTTTGTCTTTCATTTTAAGGTTCCTGTTTTTATTTTCTTATAACTTAAAAGCTATCTTTGTTGTATTTGCATTTGTTTTAGATTAAATTACAGTGTAGTCTTCATTTACATTTTATGCCTCCTCCTTAGGTCTTCACAATTGCTGCATTATCCCCTTCTATAAGGTGTTCTGAAAGTTCACTTAACATAGGAAAGTTTTAATTGTGTTCTTTTTTCTCAGTTAAAGTACCTCTGTATTAGAAAAGGTATGTTTTTAAATAATGCTTCTTGTGTATTTTAGGAGGCATGTTTTAAATAATGCTGCTGGCATTCTGCACTTCCAGAATTCTTTACATGTCCCTTTTTGTGTGTGTGTGTGTGTGTGTGTGTGTGTGTGTGTGTGTGTGTGTGTGTGTGTGTGTGTGTGTGTGTGTGTATTTTGGTGGTAAAACAAATTGTTTTGTTTATTTCTATCCTGTAGGTATTAGATGTCTATTCCTAGGCTACCAGTAAGTAATGTAAAAAAGGACAGATCAGCGTTGTGCCTTTAAATTAACTGTTGCTCACGTTTGTACTCGGTAGCAGCCAGCTCCATTGGCTTAAGGACATAAAGCTCGGACTACAACCCCTGCAATCCAGATTCGATTCCCACTGTTACAGCTGATATGTATGGAGAGAATGAATGATGAGAGTCAGCTTCCTCTCCTCGCATAGAGGCAGCAAGGAGTGTATACCCCTGCACAATGTCTGTGGTTGAAGTCACGGGGAGACTGGGGTTGACATGGCGGTGTAGCTTACCATATGGGGACGTGGCTTTTATTGCATCACATGCAGTGTGGATCTCTGTTGTCATGCCCATTGTAGCTAAACCCCTTGAGTATGTCAGAGAGGGAGGTTAGGGATTTCCCCCAAAAAACTGTGCTACTTAAGGACGTGGATGATACCTCCCAGTCCTGAATAGCTCAGCCTTTACTCCTAGGAATGACTAGGACATGGGGCTCCCACATAACAGGATGGAACAGGTTTATGGAGCAGCTGGGAAGGTTCCCAAAAAAAAGAACCTCTTAATATGTATTTGCACTTTTGATTTTAAATGTGAGATGTGGAAACAAAAGAGCTGTGCCTCCCGTTGCAACTTATATATATATACAACTCAGAGATCACAAAATAATGGGGAAAGCACAAAGTTCCACTTCCTGTTGCATTGTAATGTAATGTATGCACATGCACGAGCACACACACATGCACACACGCACTGGCAAAGCCAGAAACACTAATGCACATGTCAGTTGATATTCTCAGTGTCTGAGATTAGTGACTACAAACATGTATATTGATTTCCTGCTTTTCCCCTTGTGTTGGTTGCTTTCTTCACTTTCACATGCAACCCATTTGCTCCTCCAGGAATCCAGAGCTGAGGAACAGGGAGGAGTGGGCTGTCACCCATCCAAAGCCAAGGAGTTTTGTAGCTTTAATGCTGTGAATCCCTCTGTACAAAGCTCTAACCATGTAACCATTCCAGGGTTTGGCATGCAGCAAATTTCAGCAAGGGTGCGCCACTCTCTTCTGCCCCACCCCCTTGAAGCTGGTACTTTTAAGTATCTCCAGTCTCCAACAGATATTTTGTAATTGGAGTGAACAACTGGACATGCATGCTGATAACCCCCCTCTCCCAAAGAGAGACAAGATAGTAAAGTGGCATCACTCATTCCTTTCCCCCCACACCAGCACCGGCAGGTGCCCAAGCCAGCATTTGAGCTCTAGTCTCCTGGATTACAGTCTAAGCTTTAACCCTCTATGCCAGTGCAGCCGAATGGGTGTGTGTACAAGTATAGTGAAGTTATGGTCCCCTTTCCTCCCAAAACCATCTTGACCCATACATTTGCCCCTTCAACTCCTGCAGTCCAGAAACACCAAGTGAAAGAAGCAAGAACCAGTATTCGTGGCCATCTTGAAGCAGAGATTAGAACATTTTTAATTATCTTAACACCATCCCATTTAACTTAATCCGTTTGATTGAACATAGTGAAATATTTGCTGTTTCAGGCCATTGTAGATGCAAGCTTGGATATACCCAGTTGCTTAGAATTGTTGTAGACTGCTTGGCAAGTTTATGCTTGAGCCCAAAGAGTCCCTAGCGCACGAGCTGAGATGGTGTTGATGTGGCAGGATTGTGATAATGCCTGCATCTTGGGATGGCTGAAGTGGATTCCTATTACATGACCAAACTTTTCAAAGTTCGAATGTCATATGGTCGACACCATATGATTGAACTTTGAAAAGTTTGAAGATTAAATGTAATGGCGCCGTACGGTGCAAAATGGGATAATTTCCCTTTTCTGCACTGAAGTGCGATCTCGGAGTTGGTGTATTAAAGTAAGGGGGGGGGCTTGGAGCGTTAAGGTAAGTTTTATTTTTTTTATGTTTTATTATATATCCGAAGTTTCAAACTTTGATCATATGTTGTCGAACATATGGGATTCGAACTTTTGAAACTTCGAATATATAATATAGACCCGGCTGAAGCAGTGCTGGCTGTTTGTACTTCTTCCCATACAGCAGGGATGGCAAGTGAACCTGGCTTGCCTGGGGGTATATTCATATTATGAAGCCATTGCTCTCCGTGATTTATTTTAATAACTGCCACTTGCCTCTGTGGACATTTGCTGCTGCAAGGTTGTTGAGACAAAGCCAGCTTGTATGCAAGGATGACTCATTAACATAGACAGGGTGCCATGATCTTGCCTGATTGATAATGGCCCTGAGAGCTCAGGTTGGGTTGCATAGAACATGTTTATAACATATTTGGAAGTTCCTCTTAACATTCTAAAACAACACAAACTATTGTATATGGGGCAAATGTAGCATCTGAGGTTCAGAATCCTGAAAGTTAACTACAACAAAGAATATTCTAGCATGTTGCAAGAAAACAGACTGATTTGTGGGTTAAGTCGCAAATTGAAAGCATCAGCCAGAAAAATACATCAACATGGTATTGCACCAGTTTTTTTTTAAAGAAAGATGCAGTCAAATTCAGGTAATTACAACACAAGATTTGCTGCAGCATCTCTCCAGTCTTTAAAGCATTTTGACTGCAAAACTCTTGTGACTGAAGTGACCTGCAGTACAGAGCATGTATTTTCAAAGGCTCTTGGCTGTTTTATGTCAGGCTTCACTGTCAGGTTTCAAAGTGATGCTACTGATAATTATTCAGTATGAAAAATGTCATTGAAGAATAGCTTCGGTATTTGCTGAGTGTGCATAACCAGCAGCCTTACTGGTACATGATGAGTGGCGGGCATTATTTCAGCTAGGACACTGTCCGATGAGCAGTATTAGGTTATAGTGTTGCATGTCTTATACAAAAACATTGCATTCATTAAGAATTGACTGCATCAAATAAATACAGTGGGTTTAATGATGTATTTCTATTAATAAAAGTATCACTCACAAATTAAACACACACATCCTATTTGTGTAAAGGGAATGGATGTATTTATTTGTTTCTCCAGGCAGATGGGTAGGCAACCTTTTCAGCCATGATTTGTGCCACAGATGGAAAGGCATACGCACTACATATATCTATATCTATCTATCTATCTATATATATATATATATATATATATATATATATATATATATATATATATATATATATATAAATATACGCTCGTGTGTGTGTGTGTGTGTAGAGAGAGAGAAAGAAGAGAGTGATAATCTGTAGATAAAGACAAGCAAAATGTTTGGATGTGGGAAGAAGCTGGAATTTCATGCAGACTTGGGAAGAATATGCATGCAGCATGCGGTGACCACGTGTCAGGACTGAACACTAAGCTGTTTTGCTGAAAGCCACATACCTTATTTCTGAACCTCTGTGTTGCATACAGAGAGGTAGTATTCAGCACTTGCGTACTTAAACTATTCTGGCCTTTGATGCATTGATATACAAAGTAAACAAAATAGCAGTAATACTACATTGAAAGAGAACTGTCCTTCACACATAGTTCCTCTACAGTGTTTTTCTTTGTGCAGCATATGAAGGGCTTAGTGATGCACACAATCTCTGATGTATCAGATAGCAGATACTTCAATAATTAACCATATATTCAGTTTAGCATACAGGGAAGTGCATTGTTTCTCTTTTGAGAAGCTGTGTCTGTGCGGAAGTATTGGTTGGTATTATGCACATAATTGTAAAACGTTTGAACTAGATGCCACTAATAATTACATGTTGCTGTCACAAACATTGAACATTTGGGGTGGGAACAAGTTATATTACAAGCTGCATGCTGTTTATGTGAATGACAGCTTGAACCTGGCATTTGTGCACTTGGTGACATTGGGTAATAAATAAAAAAGAGTTGTGAGAGGAAGGCTGAAGCTCGCTTATTTCACCAAAGTAGTGCTGCAAACGCAGATACTGTGAAGCATATGTAACAATGTGCAACAAATGGCAGCATAACCTCTCAGAACGGTGTGTACCATCAGTTCAGGTATTCAGAATGATGCATTCTGTTTCTGCATTTCACTGTCTGAAACTCTAGAACAACATCATTAACAATGTAATTCATTTTTTTTAAACAGCACCTTTAAGGCCAAATTAATAACCAGCTGTGCTACTTTGAAGAAATACATTTAATATCAACAACATAGCAGTTCTGCTCCACAAGATTTATATCGAAGTAAAGTCTCTGGCCAGACTGGACCAGAGGTGTGACAAAATGTTAAGATTCGTTCATCCATCAACCCATTTGAAGAGATGAATCCATACCATTTATCTGTAGACTTTTGTTTCAGAAGACCTATAGTGGTAGGTATCTCATTAATCATAGCAATGACCTCTGCAATCTGTGAGGGCTGTTGGGACTTACAATGCCTAGTACAGGCTTTCTTTGCCATCAGAAATAAATTTAGTAATCTCATCTTTGAAACGTTAGCTTCTGATTCCAGTGGTAGGCCAATAATATATGAGACCTTAGAGAAGGGGCAAACTGTACACCAGCACCCTGAGTGGAGGACAAATGTTCTATAGCAGGGTATTAATTTACAAGTAATACCCGCTGAAGAACGAGTCCTACGCTTCATGGCAGTATATCAAGCTACAGTGGAGCACAGACTGAAAAAAACCTAACAGCTGCCATAATTTTACACTCGCTAAGCAGTGCTTCTGCTGTTTAGTGAGTGTAAAATAAATGAAACAAAACAAAGTGTGTGTGTGTGTGCGCACATGTGCGTGTGTGTGCGCACATGTGCGTGTGTGCGCATGCGTGTGCGTCTGTGTGCAAGTGTATGAATGCGTGTATGAAAGCAGAACAGACTATATGTCTGCCTGTGTGAGAGTGAAGAGTGAGAGCGATCCCTGGCAGCAACAGCATCAGTTAAGAGGTTTGACCATACCTCTCAGTCTCTCAGCACAAGAAATCTGTACAGAACCACAAATAACGAGGAACAAATGACCAAAAATAAGGACAGATTTTAAATATTGCTCTTATAAATGTAGAAAGTTGGTAGAACAAGAGTTTATATTAGCATGTATTTATTGTATGAAGGATATTTTTCTTTTATTTTAACATTTGTTTACTGGGAAAGTCCGACTTGCAAAGAAGCCAATTTTCAGCAGAAACCCAGGGAGAAACACTCCAGATATATGCCTTTGTAACGAAGCCTGAAACTCAAATGTCTGTCATTATTTAATTACTTTATTCCCTAGTGATTTGCCAGAAAACTATACATTTTATGAGGATGGGACCAAACATATGAGCCAAAAATCTAGACATTCTGCAAAATCTGGACAGTTGAAAGGTATGCTTTGTTGACTCTTAGCTCAAAATATCTGGATAAGCCTAAAGTAAATGGGGGACAAAGGCTCAAAATAGGAACATATTTTACCTGATTATTAGGATTTGTGTTGGCATACATTTTCTGAAGCAGAGGTGTGCATGAGAGACTGAGTGAGAGCGACAGTAAAGATGTTTGCATACCTCTGTTTCAGCTGAAGAAATCTGGATAGAGCATAAAATAGAGTGAACAAAGGCTCAAAATAGGAACAGAATTTCATTACTAGTCTTATAAAATTACAAATGTGCTTAATTAAAAGGATTCATGTTGGTATGGATTTTCTGAAGAAAATAATAGTCTGAAACTCAAATCTATGCCATTATTTAGTAATTTCAGTCTCCAATTACTGGCAACAAACTAAACGTTTTAGGAGTAAGGGACCAAAAAGTAAAGTAAATGCCAGGATATTTTTTAAGTGTTATATTTTGGATATAAAATGCTTCCTGCAACCCCATTGACATATATTATAGCAAGTTTGAAACATTTGGCAGAGGAGCTATTTTACATCAAAAATATATTTAAAAAATAAATAAATAATATAGTCCTTAGTAAGTAAAACACAGCAGTTTTACAGAGAGCTCATTCTCTAAGCGCAATAATGCCCTCCAGGTTGTATGTTAATGTGTGATTAACACCTGCCCAAGAGTGTTATGAGGCCTTCCGCCTATGGCATTGGGCCTCATAACACTCCTGGACAGGCGTTAATTAGATATTAAAGCACATTATTGGTTGCTTAATGAGCAGAATACCAGAGATACTCAGCATTCACACAAGTCCTGCAACTCCCTCTTAAAATTATCCATCCCTGGACAGTCCCAAAATGTGTGACCCCAGTACATGCTAAAAAATTCCCCACACCTCCAGCATACTGAACTGTCTGTAGGGGACATTGTATGAAATCTAACAGGGGGATTAAAAGAAGTTAAAAAGGCACTGCAAACTGAAGAATTAAATCTGTGGGATCTAGTGACATAGTGAGGCATCATTAACTATTTAGTTAATTTATCATATTTATTTATTTTTCCATTTAGATGGAGGGTAATGCTTAATCCCAAGTTTATTTCCATATAGCCCTGGGTGATGTATACTAATGTAATGATTGGAAATTTGAAATGAAAGCTTAGTATCTCTTTTAGGGGCCCTATTTGCAGTTCAGGAGCTGCTGAATCAGTCCAGGTCTGCACCTAAGGGGGACTGTAACTATTCATTTTTCCCAATTTCTGTGTCAAGAAACCAAAAACCCTTGCAGTGTCTGATTTTGGTGCAGTTCCTAACTGGAGGATTAAATTTCAATTTTTAATGTGTATATACCGTCGTATGTTTGTTCTAAATAGGTGATTAAGGGGGTTTTGAAAATTTATTCATTTTTTTTTGTACATTTTCATTAAAACATAGTCTTGAAAAATGTGACATAAGTTCAAATGGAGATCAGAAAAAAACAACTGTATAAAAGATTAGTCTGCCAAACATTGATATGCATGTAACACAAAAATTGGAAATGCAAATTCAAAAAGGCTATTGTCTGCAGTAGGTGGCAACAACAGCCATTTATCATAATGGTCTGACTGTCTTTGTTTTCTTCAAACATAAATGGCCTAAGAGGTATAGACAAAAAAGAAACAGTACTGAATTATATTAAGAAATGCATAGTGCAAATGACAACGCTGCAGGAGACACATTTTGAAAGAAATGACCATGTGAATTTTCCAGTGGAAGGATTTCAGGATGGATATTCAGCAAATTGTCAGGGACAAAGGAAAAGGGGAATTGTTGTGTCTTTCGGCTTTTCCCAGTTAGGGGTCGCCACAGCAGAACTCCGGTCCGCTAATGATTGGCAGTTGATTTTTACGTACCGAGTTGCCAGCCCTGACGCACAACCTTCAACGAAGGTACGCCCATTCACGCATGTCTCCACGCAGAAGACGCTCTAGCTGAGAGTCGAACCGGACATTGTCTTACTGTGAGGCGACAATGCTACCGTAGCACCATCACGTAATTGCTAGAAAGGTTTCTGTAGTGATAGAAGAGGGGAAAAAGACAATCATGGTTTAATTTGTGTTAGTAAGGGGCTACTGATAGGGAGGAGGCTTACACTGGCATGTATTTATATTCCACCAAATATTTATATTATGGAGCTTAAAAAAGTTTTGGGAAGATCATCATCTTTCAGCAGGGAATGTTATGGGTGGGGACTGGAATTTGACTTACAATAGTGAGGATGTAACAGGAGTATCTAAAAGGGAATATATAACAAAAGAGGGTATATTTTTGAAGAAATGAAAATATTTGGTATGGGAGATGTGAATTCAGTAGTAGAAACTCGTGGACAGAATTTACGTTATTCCCCAAGGCACAATAACTAGGCTAGACTAAATAGAAATTATTTTTCACAGGAACATGTGCATTTAATTCAATTCTTCAACACACATTGAATAATTATTTCTGGTCATGCACTAATAAAAAACAATATAAAAATGCAGGTTAATGAAGTAAAAATGAGGCACTGGAACTTTCCCACGTACCTGTTTAAAAGAGAGGAATTTAAGGAATGGGTAGTGGAAGTTAACCAGGAGTTATTAGGGATGGAAATTTCTTCACAAGTCATAGCTAGTTAGTGGGATACAATGAAAATGATGTTTAAAAATAGGGTAGAAATAAAAGCTGAAAAGATATGGTTAAGAGATAATAGGGATTACTTAGAGGGGCTGACAAAGGTTAGAGTACTGCAGATTAAGAGAAATCTCACAAAAGAAGAAGAGGCACAAATGCAAAGTGCTAAAAGGAAAATAAGGGGGATGTATGAATAATATGTATGAGTTTAGAAAGATTGCTGTTAAGTAACTATTTTTTGATAACTCCAGAATAGAAAAACTTTTAGCACAACTGCTTAAGCAACAGAAAATAGTAAGGGTTGTCACTAAACTCAGGTAGCCTATAACAAGAAAAATAAAATAAACTCTGTTAACCGGCACCCATGGGATTGGTAGATGCCAAATAAGTGTAATCCCTGGTTGCTTGAGAGTTGCTATTAAAAATAGACCTGACAAATATTGTACCATACCATAAACACTTTATTGATTTGATTTTAAAATTGAAATACAAGAATTAAAAGCTTGGCTGGAATAATAATATTTTAAACTTATATTTCTGCTAGAAGCATGGCACGTGGAACAGTTTTCAGTGGCACGCTGAGTGGATTGGAACTGAATGAATTGAATATAGAGAGAGAGAGAGTGTGGATGCATGTATGAAAGCAGAAATGACTGTGTGAGAGAGATCTGAGGGATGTATGACAGCTGAAGAGAGTGTATGTGTGAGAGATTGGAGAGAGAATGTGCAAACTGAGTGAGTATGGAGCGAGTGTTGACATTTTAGCGATTTGACTTGTTTGGTTAGACTTGTTCTCAGGTTGGGGAGAGAGGGTATTTATTTGTAGCTTCCTTTTTAAAACTCTAAAAATGTAACATGTTTCTGTGGGGGGGGGGGACAGAAAGTGCAACACGCAAAAAACGGAAGTGTTCATACTGTATTGTATTTCTTCAATTTTTTTTCTGTTTCCTTGAGTTCTGGATAACTGAAAGTTTACTGTAACTAGAGATTAGAATTTATTTTAGACATTTTATGAAAATGAAGAAACAGAGCACAAATTAAAATAT
The DNA here is from genome assembly GCF_019279795.1 of Protopterus annectens. Lineage (NCBI taxonomy): Eukaryota > Metazoa > Chordata > Ceratodontiformes > Protopteridae > Protopterus > Protopterus annectens. Next base: position 68,619,429 of record NC_056737.1, on the reverse strand, counting down.
TTATGGATGACTTAATTATGCCAAGGTTAGAGGTAGGTGAGGCTCAACAGCTAGATTAGATAACTACCATGATGTGTAATTAATTTTCAGGAAAGCCTCCAATAACAGAAAGTGGTAACGATCTAGAAGATTTTGTTTAACTGTATTTTAAAAGAAGGGGAAACACCAACATCTTGGGAGAACGCTGTGGTGGCTCTACTACCTAAAGATGGTAAAGACTCATCAGACACAGCTTTATATAGACCTATTTCAGTTTTTAAACCATGATTATAAAATGTGTGTCTATACTAGATAAAAGAATGACAGTGGTGTTGCCAAAATTGATAGATATGGATCAGTGTGGTTTTGAAATAGGGAAGACAAACAACTGACAGCATTAATAAACAATAATGATCCAGAGAGAGAAGCAAAATCTAAGAAAAGACAGCTGCTGATAGTGAGTCTTGATACAGTGAAAGCATTCAGTAGAGTAAGCTGGGATTTTATGAGCAGGTCAGTGAAAGCATTTGTATTCCCTGTTATATTAATAAAGTTAGTTAGTAGGATGTATGAAGTATTGGAGGCAAGAATTAAAATGGGAGGGTTCCTCTCCGATAAGTTGGGTTTGAAGAGATTTATTTGCTTTATGTTTAGAACCATTTGCAAAGAATTAAGGTACCCAGAAATTTAAGGGTGTAATTTGTATGTTAATGTAGAAAAGTTGGCTTTATTTGCAAATAATATTTTGTACCAATAAATGCAAAAAAGATGATCTCATTGTTGTGTCACATTTTAAGACAGTTTCATCTCTTTTTGGGTTATAAAATTAATGAAGATAATTTTTCTGTGTTGGAGAGTAGCCTCCTAGCTTATCAGTGGGAGTGATAAGCACTAGGTAGCCTATCTACCACAAGAAGAGTTGTTTCTGGTCCAGAAAGTGTAGTTTATTGAATATTTGGGCAGTTTATCCATCTCTTTCAACTTTCTGGTTTAAAAGCCTCCATTTGCGCGGGTTTGTGCTTGTTTAAGTTCTGCTCAGCAGCGCCAAGCTGAGGTAAACTATTACTGGTGCCAGAAAGTCTGCTCTTCAGTTTTTCCCTTGAATCTTGCTAGTTCTTTCTCTCTTGCACTTCAAATAGCCTAATCGCTTTACACTTCAACAGGTTTTTGTAGCAATTATTATAGCGCACCTTAGAGCCATCAGCTCTAGTTATTCTTCACACACACACACACACACACACACACACACACACACACACACACCCCTATGGACAATTTAGTGTCCAATCCAACTGCAAGCATGTCTTTGGGGATGTGGGAGGAAACTCAAGCAACCGCAGGAAGGACATGCAGACTCTGCACAGAAGGCACCCCAGAAATTGCCTTCTAGTCAGTTGTTCAGTTTTTTGATGAAGTCCTTTGTGGATGAAAGCGCTCAAAAATAAACTTCCTTTAAGAAATTTCCTGTGGTGCCTATCAGGGGATGTTTTCATTGTTCTGATTGGCTATACAGTTGTTACCATTGTTTGACATCTGCTACTGAAGAATGGTGGCCATGCATTCACCAACATGGTTATTAGAGAGAGATGCTTTTTTGTGTTTTCTGTTGAAGCTAGCAGGCATTCAGTGAATGTTGTATTCGTACCCATGGCCCTGCTAAAATATGTTGTCCATTTCCGTGTCAACATTATAACATAATTCACAATAATTATAAATTACGTAATTGTCTTAATTTTAAACATTTCAAAATTAGTCAATTGCTAACTCTAAGAATGATGGCAGCATTTCAATAAAATATCAGTGTATCTTAGGAAACTCATAGTTAAGTGATTTACCATGACCATGGTTTCATCACTATTGACTACATGTCAAAGTAGATTACTCAGTTGAATGTTCAATTACACCAAGACTTTTCAGTGACAAAGAGAACTGCGCAGTAAGTGTAAAAACGGGTGATAATGTTCCATTTACCATGATGAGGAGACATTATAGGCAAATGTTTTTCTGAATATTTGAGAAATTCATTTTAATTTCAGTGATTAAAAAGAAGTAAGAAGCCATCACTGGGAAGGAATGGCCTACAGCTCATTTGAAAACTCATGTCAGAGTAGAGTTTACTGCAATTTCTTTATATTACTTTGGTGATTTTTAAGAATCTTTTTTCCATACTTTTTGTTCATAAGTTCATAGGTAGGTACTAGGCTATCAGTCCAAGGGCCTACGTAAGCATAGCCAACAAGGTTCCCTGGCTTACGCCACCCAAGAAAGTTATTTTCCTGTGCCACTGTCGAGCAGAGACAAAGAAGTGATCCCCGGGGAGTATTTCCTATTTCCCATCCACTCATCAAGATTTTTCTTGGAGTGCTAATGAAGAACTTTGCTTGACATAGATGGGTAGCCTGTTCCAGAGTATGGGAAGTCTCTGGGACAGGAATCTGTCCCTCCAGCATGTCCTGTTTGTTGTGGTGACAAGATTTAGGTCCCTAGAGCGTGTAGCTCGGAGGGATTGGGATTTCTTTAGGTTTAGAATGTCCAACAGCTCTGGGTTTGACATGGCTTTGCATGTTAGGCAGAGATCACCTCGGAGTAGGCGATGTGCTATGGAGTAAAGCTGGAGTTTTTTGAGACGATCAGTGTAGGGCATTTGTTTGAGGCCAGTAATCCTCTTTGTGAAGTACTTCTGTGGCCTTTCCAGCTGCTGCAGATGTCTTGTGAGGTACATTCCAAAAGGGGAGTTGTACTCTATAATGGGTATAATGACTGTCGAGTAGAGAGGAACAATGACCTCTTTTTTCCTGGATGAGAACCCTTTTTATGATGAGGTGTGCCAAGTAGAAGGACTTCCTGACTACTGTGGCAATGTGACTATCAAAGGAGAGACTACTGTCCACCTGGGTCCCAAGGTCTCATATCACACATTAGGTGTTAAGTAGATTGCTGCCTATGTGGTGTTTTATAGGTACAGAGTTTTTTTACCAAAGGGGATGACACTGCACTTTTTGGCATTGAGCTTGAGGCCGTGGCTCTGACACCAGGCATCTGTCTCAGTGAGGCCCTTCTGTAGGATGTCCACATCATTTGGGGACTTGACTATGGTTCCTAGTTTGCAGTCATCTGTGAACTTCATTAGCCAGAGGCCTTCTGTGTTAGCCTGTACTTCAGAGAAGTAGATACCAAACAGGAGAGGTCCCAAGACCGAACCCTGTGTTACTCCTCTTGTCACTGCTTTGAGGTCAGATTTGGAGTCTGCAACTTTTACAGTGTGGGTTCTGTCAATGAGCCAGTTGGCAACCCATCTTGTGACGTAGGGATTTATACTTAGTTTATTGAGTTTAGCTATAATTCCAGAATGGGGGATGGTGTCGAAAGCCTTGGCGAGGTCAAGATAGGCTGTGTGAACCACCTTATCCTCATCTACGGCTTTGGTGACTGCCTCAAAGAAGTTGATCAAGTTCACGAGGCATGATCTGCTTTTCAGAAACCCAAACTGGGTGGGATCCAGAGTTTAGAGGTTACCAATGTCTTTGTTGATGACTTCCATGATGATACGTTCCATGGCCTTGCAGACCAGGCTCGTCAGGCTAATAGGTCGATAGTTCCCGGGATCAGTGGTGGCTCCCCCTTTGTGGAGTGGGATAACTGTTGCTGTGTGACATTCAGTGGGCACAAAGCCTGATGCGAGGCTGTTATTGAACATGGTGCTTAAGTGGGGTTGCCAGTTCGTTCTGAAGTTCGTGTAAAACGCAGCCTGAGATGTTGTCCAGTCCCATGGATGCTGTGTTTTTGGCTTTAGAGAGTCAGCTTTTACCTGCATAGTTGTGATTACAGGGACTCTGCATTCTTCCTGTATAGATATGGGCCCTTTAGGGGGTGAGGGGGGGTAAAGTTAGCACTGAACCTATCCGCCAGGATGTTGGCAATATCAGTTGGTTCTGTAATTTTGTGCCGTTGTGCTGTAACTCAGAGCAGATGTGGGTGTTGCCATTGAGATTCTTGACATAGCTATAGAATGCTTTGTGGTTGTCCTTAGAATTAGTGGTGATTTTGTTTTTGTAGCTAGCTTTGGAGGATCTTATAAGGGTTCTCAGCTTCTTACTGAGGCTGACCAGGGAGCTCCTCCACTCATGGGATTTTATTCTCTTTTGCAACAGTTTCTTCCTTCTGTTATACAGTTTGTTTATGGCAGGGGACCACCAGATTGGCTTCCTTTTTTGGAGGATAGCGTCTTGGTTCTGTTTGGGATAGCATGATCCATGCACTCGTGTAAGTGCTTCTAGAGTGCATTTGTGTAGGATTCAGCAGTCGTAACTGTATTGTCCATCTGCATGGGTGTCATGAAGTTCACCACTTCTGTCTTAAGAAGCATGAAGTTGGCTTTGGAGAAATTTTTTACCATGGAGTGGGGGCGGGATGTGTATATCAAGGGTGATTAGCTTGTGGTCGGATCAGACCAATGAGGAGTTGACTTCAGGTATGGAACACCGGTCACTCATGTTGGTAATGACTAGGTCTAGGATATTGTTGCCCGTGGTGGGTGTGTGGATAAGTTGATCCAGGGCATTGGAGTGTATGAATTCCAGAAAGTGTTGAGCCAAGGAGCTGGTACACGAGTAGTTTTCCCAGTTAATAGCGGGGTAGTTGAAGTCGCCCATTATTAGGGTGTTTGGTGGAACCCTAATATTTTCCAGTACATCAAGAAAAGAAGAGTGGGAAACCTGGGGCATGGTGGGGGATCTGTAGCAAGCTACAATTTGGATTGCAGTTTTTCCCAGAGTTAGTTGCACTTGGATAACCTCGGATGCATTATGCTGAGCAACTAGCCTGGAGGTGTGGATATCCATAATGAATATGGACACACCTTCACCTTTGGTGTTTCGGTCCAGGTTACATGGCCGAAAAGTGTGGTATGAGTTATAGCCTGGTAGTGCAGGGGTGCACTGTGGAGCCTTGAACCAGGTCTCAGTCACTGCACAGATATCGATGTTCTCCATTTTAAGGAGTGCCTCAAATGAGTGCATTTTGAGATTTAGACTTCTAGCATTGAGTAGCATTACCCTCAGTTTTTGCTTGCCTGTTCATGCTATGGTGGTGAATTTGTCATTTGAACCTTGCCTAAAAAAAGGCACTATAGGGGCAGCATGAGCCTTAGTCAGTATCCGGAATCCCAGGGGCGACAGGTGCAGGCCATCTATGGGAAAGCATCATGGTTTGTTGACCATGTCGGCCCAGGCAGACAGATACTGGATCCCCTTAGAATGACACCATAAGCTTATCCAATTGTTGAAGTTAATCATTTTGTCCTTGTACTGCGGCATCATTCTGGGTGATGGCAGGGTGCTACTCAGGGCTAGGGTCATACCTGCCTGGGCTACCAGATGGGAGAGCTCTTCCATGTCTCTTTTCATGTAGTCGAGGGAGGTACGTCTCCAGTCATTCACACCAACATGGACAATGACAGAGTCATATTTGTACTTGTTGTGGAGTGACCTGAGTGCGTGGGTTATGTGGCGGATCTTGGCTCCTGACAGGCAGCTGACAGTAACCTTCTCCTTGTTTAGCCTGGTGAGTGGGACATCAGTGTGCCTGACTATAGAGTTACCTATGACTAGTGTGTTGGGTACATTGTTTTGCCTTATTGGCTGTGGTTTAGTGGCACACTGAGTCTGTGGGCTGTGTGTCATTTGGGTTGTGTTGGGGGATGGAGGTTGCTTGTGTTTCTGCTTTGGAGGTCTCTGCTGCTTAGACAGATTATTATTGAGAGCTCTGCAAATGTTGTTGTGTTACTATGTGTGGATTTTGGTAGTGTAGATTTAGTGAGACTATGTGATGAGTGTGGTGTGGTGCAAATGTTTACCTTCTCTTCATGACTGTCAAGTTCTGTCTTGGTTGGAGAGAGCTTTACCTCCAGTTTGGCTAGATAAGTGCATCTCTCACAGGTTGTAGTGTTGGGTGGTAGGAGGAGAGGGTTGTCTGTGTACATGAGGCAATTTCTAAATTGCCTCAAGATGCCCAGATTCATCAGATAGATAGGAGAGAACACTGGGAGATGACCCTTGGACATGCCTGAATAAAAAAATATTTTTCTCTAGATAAGTGAGGAGAGTGAGTACAAGAGCTGTTTTTCTCTAAGCAAGTGAGGAAAGTAAGTACTAAAACTGTTTTCCTCTAGGTAATGAGGAAGGTTGAGTGCTATAGTAATTAGTAATTTATTTAGTGCTTACAAGTTTTAAACAAGTGCTGAGCACGAATAAGCAAATTTAAGTGCTAAAACTAAGAATCTGTATCTGCACTAGACGAGTTGCAGGACAGAAACAAGTGCAAATGCAGGCTTTCAAATCAGAAAGTTGAGCGAGATGAAAGAGATTGCCCAAACGAGCAATAACTGCAATTTCTGGGCCAGAACCACTCCTTGTGTGGTAGACAGGTTACCTAGCGCTTACCACTCCCACTGATAAGCTAGAAGGCTTCCCGCCAACACAGAAAGACTTGGGGGGCTCAGAAGCTTACAATACAGTCCTGGATACAGCAAATCTGTATCTGGAACACTAGTTACAGGAAAGGTAGGAAACAGGCTTACAGTTTTGTGGTTGTGATGGCCTTACAGACTAGACTTTGTGAAAGTGGGACTTCTGATTTTAGGCTGTAGCAACAAAATTTATGAGAGATAATCATATTTAGTTGCATTGGTGGTACTAGCAAATTTTTTGAGAAAGTAATTTAGAAAAGACATTGACTTTGTTAAATAAGATGGCTGCCAAAACACTTCATTTATTGATTATCTTTGCAGCAAGTAACTGCTGGATATTACAAGTTTTATTCATTTTATTTCTGGCAAGTTGCTACTTACACTGTTATGAATTGCTGATTTCCCCCGTAAGTTGCTTGGACATGTCAACGACGTAAATATGAGTTATATATTTAGTGCAGTTTTTGCTAAAAAGTCAGATGCTAAACTTTTGTAATGCATTGGTTCTGAAATGTTCTACGGTTTTCAAGTATGCAGCAGTCGAAATAATTTGAAATATACACTTCAAAGGCTACATATCACTGTCATTACATGGTAAGAATCGAGCACCATTTGGAAAAATGCATTTAGTTTAAGCAACAAAACAATGATTTTTGTATGTTCAATATGGATTTTTATTTCTGCAAAATTGTATCAGTGGCAATAAATAGCTTGTACAGCTAATAACTCATCTGTGTATTATAAATTTATTTATATTTTGCAGTTTTACAGGTTTAATTTAGTCAAGCCTTTGTCATTAAATGTAGATTTTTATACCAAGGTTGTGCTGTAGACCTTTTCATTGTGAATGTAGACTGCAGTCCTTTGGACCAATACATGTACTTTGGTTGGAAGATAGGATTATCTGTAACATCATGCTATATGTTTCCTACTGCATGCAGACATGAATCAACGCAACTTAATTTTAGAACAATATTATGGGAATACATCTCTAATATATATTCTGCTCTGTTGCAAAAGGATTGTGTGTTGTGAAGACATTAATACATGACTATGCATTTCCTCATTTGTGGAGTGCAGACCAGATGTTGATGCAAAGGAACACAAGTTTAGTTTTATGCAAGCTTCCTTATTGGTAAGTAATACGTTTTGTGTGGTAGTGCTATTTGAGTTAGTATGTCTATAGGGGCCATGGGAATGTCCGCATGTATAATTTGCTAAGAGTGTTTTGGAGGTGAAAAGAGTGTCGGATAGTGTGATGTTTATGAAGCTGGAAATTGATGGTGTAATGATGAATGTTGTTAGTGTGTATGCTCCACAAATTGGGTGTGTGATGGATGAGAAAGAAAAATTTTGGAGTGAGTTGGATGAAGTGGTGATAACTGTACCCAAGGGTGAGAGACTGGTGATTGGAGCAGATTTCAGTGGACATGTTGGTGAAGGGAACAGAGGGGATGAGGAAGTAATGGGTAGGTATGGTGTTAAGGAAAGCAGAAGGTCAGATGGTAGCGGATTTTGCGAAAAGGATGAAATTGGCTGTGGTGAATACGTATTTTAACAAGAGGGAGGAGCATAGGGTAACATACAAGAGTGGAGGAAGATGCAGACAGGTGGATTATATCTTATGTAGAAGGGCCAGTCTGAAGGAGATTGGCGACTGTAAAGTGGTGACTGGAGAAAGTGTAGTTAGGCAGCATAGGATGGTGGTTTGTAGGATGACATTGGTGATCAAGAAGAGGAGGATGAGTGTGAGGGCAGCACCAAGGATCAAATGGTGGAAATTGAAAAAGGGTAATTGTGAGGTGGAGTTCAGGGAAGAGTTAAGACAGGCACTGGGTGGCAGTGAAGAGTTACTGAATAGCTGGGTAACTACAGCAGAGCTGGTAAGACAGATGGCTAGAAAGGTGCTTGGTGCGACATCTGGAAAGAGGAAGGAAGACAAGGAGATCTGGTGGTGGAATGAAGAAGTACAGGAGAGTATACAGAGAAAGAGGTTGGCGAAGAAGAGGTGGAATTGTCAGAGAGATGAAGAAAGTAGACAAAGAGTATAAGGAGATGAGGTGCATGGCAAAGAGAGAGGTGGCAAAGGCCAAGGGTAAGGCGTATGAAGAGTTGTATGAAAGGTTGGACACTAAGGAGGGAGAAAAGGACCTGTTTGGCTAGACAGAGGGACCGAGCTAGTAAAGATGTGCAGCAGGTAAGGGTGATAAAAGATAATGAGGGAAATGTACTCACAAGCGAGGAGAGTGTGTTGAGCAGATGGAAAGAGTACTTTGAGAGGCTGATGAATGAAGAGAATGAGAGGGAGAGAAGGTTGGATGATGTGCAGATAGTGAATCATGAAGTGCAGTGGATTAGCAAGGAGGAAGTAAGGATAGCAATGAAGAGGATGAAGAATGGAAAGGCTGTTGGTCCAGATGACATACCTGTGGAAGCATGGAGGTGTTTAGGTGAAATGGCAGTGGAGTTTTTAACTAGATTGTTTAATGAAATTTTGGAAAGTGAGAGGATGCCTGAGGAATGGAGAAAAAGTGTTTTGGTACCGATTTTTTAAGAATAAGGGTGATGTGCAGAGCTGTAGTAACTACAGAGGGATTAAATTGATCAGTCAGAGCATGAAGTTATGGGAAAGAGTAGTGGAAGCTAGGTTAAGAAGGGAGGTGATGATTAGTGATCAGCAGTATGGTTTCATGCCAGGAAAGAGCACTACAGATGCTATGTTTGCTCTGAGAGTGTTGATGGAGAAGTACAGAGAAGGTCAGAAGGAGTTGCATTGTGTCTTTGTGGACTTAAAGAAAGCATATGACTGGGTGCCTAGAGAGGAGTTGTGGTATTGTATGAGGAAGTCGGGAGTGTCAGAGAAGTATGTAAGAGTGGTACAAGATATGTACGAGGGCAGTGTGACAGCGGTGAGGTCTGCAGTGGGAGTGACGGATGCGTTTAAGTTGGAGGTGGGATTAAATCAAGGATCAGCTCTGAGCCTTTTCTTATTTGCAATGGTGATGGACAGGTTGACAGACGAGATCAGACAGGAGTCCCCGTGGGCTATGATGTTTGTAGATGACATTTTGATCTGTAGTGAGAGTAAGGAACAGGTGGAGGAGACCCTGGAGAGGTGGAGATATGCTCTAGAGAGAAGAGGAATGAAGGTCAGCAGGACTAAGACAGAATATATGTGTGTAAATGAGAGGGAGGGTAGAGGAATGGTGAGGATGCAAGGAGTAGAGGTGGTGAAGGTGGATGAGTTTAAATACTTGGGATCAACAGTTCAGAGTAATGGTGAGTGTGGAAGAGAGGTGAAGAAGAGAGTACAGGCAGGATGCAGTGGGTGGAGAAGAGTGTCAGGAGTGATTTGTGACAGACGAGTACCAGTAAGAGTGAAAGGGAAGGTCTACAAGAGTGTAGTGAGACCAGCTATGTTATATGGATTGGAGACAGTGGCATTGACTAAAAGGCAGAAGTCAGAGCTTGACATGGCAGAGTTAAAGATGTTAAGATTTGCACTGGGTGTGTCTAGGATGTACAGGATTAGGAATAAGTATATTAGAGGGTCAGCCCAGGTTGGAATGTTTGGAGACAAAGCCAGAGAGGCAAGATTATGTTGGTTTGGACATGTGCTGAGGAGGGATGCAGAGTATATTGGGAAAAATATACTAAGGATGAAGCTGCCAGGTAGAAAAGAGGAAGGCCTAAGATAAGGTTTATAGATGTGGTGAAAGAGGACATGCAGGTGGTTGGTGTGACAGAGCAAGATGCAGAAGACAGGAAGAAATGGAAACAGTTGATCCACTGTGGCGACCCCTAACGGGAGCAGCCGAAAGAAGAAATAGGGGCCTTGGGAATAGCATAGTGCATATGTAGAAATGTATTGCCTGAGTGTATATAAATAACTGTTTTAGTTCACTGTTCTGCTATTATAATGTATGCTGAAGATATTCAAAAACTAAAGGCCCTTTGTCTGCATTTACATTAAGTGAAGTTGTACTCAGTGACCTGAAACCTGTCATATAGGATCATGAAATATTACAAATATCCTGCTTTAATTGAAGGATGACTATGTAGATGATTTTCATTCTGATTTGATTCTCTGTGACCATAAATTTTGATTGATAGGGTTCACTAGGTGTAGTTCCATGTCATTACTGAAAATATCTGAATTAGTATTGCTACTTTTCTAAGATTTATTTATTTACTACTATGAAAAGTAAGTGTGTCCATCTGGATTCACCAATGACTGATGTACCATACACTGTAGTACCAAAAGCCATGTGATTCATACACAGATCTGCATGGATGGCAGTCTTACCTTGTGCACCGTACAGAGACATGTATTCCCTGCTGGGTTTTGTTCAATACACTGTGCACATTAACAGTGTACTTAGGATCAAATCCAAGACTCAACCTAGCCATGCATCAAAGTATATCACACATAGGTATTATCCAACAGCTGTGGAGTATGGGATATGAGTGATGTGTGAGGCAAACTAATTGCACATCATGTACCCCATATCATTCACTCCAAAGAAGATACATAGGCATGCATGGAGCCCAGCTTCATCTGAGTGACTTGACACAAATTGCTGCACATTTGTGACTTTTAACAGTGTTGGTGCCAGTACACCCATTTCAAGCCAATTTATGGCAGCAAAGAGACAGAGTGTAAATAACACACAGTCCTGAAAAAAGTATACAGTGTTTTGGATTACTGTGATAATATATTCCTCACATTTGTTGTACATGGGTGCCCTTGACTTGCAACCAAAAATAGGGTACGTCTGTATCATACTTTCTGTAGCTTATTCCTGCATATATACATTACACATAATATACATAGCTGTGTATTCACACTCCAGCTGTGGGAAGTCAGCCCATTAACAGGCCAGACTATCCATATACTAAATATTTTACACAGATGCAAGAGGCCAGTATTGACAATCTGTAGCCATTATTGTGAAGTGTGTCCCTGGGATAAGTGTGGAAGGGATTTTATGGGATGGTGATTTTAGGTTATAGGTACTGTATAGTTTACTTCATTTGCTGCAAAAAAAAGGTAAAGTCTATAGGTTTTAGACTTTATAGATGAGGGAGGATTGGATAAGGGTGCAAATTTGGTTTAATATGAAGCCGTTTTGCCTTCTGAAGGACATTGCAGTAATATTCTCTTTTTGAGACCAAAGAAATTAACCTATAGATTGTTATTTGTGGTTTGGAGGGGAAAATGTTTTGTTCAGTATGAAGATCAAAGAATTTATCTTTTTGGGATTGAGTAGTTTATTTTTTTTAAGTACTCAAGAGAGGATTGGGAGATCTCCTTGATGAAATGAATCTGCTGGTGTTACTGACAAAGAATTCTTTCTAAACAGCTAATTTTTTACTATATGTTTGGGTTGCTCTGGCTAGGCTTCTCAGTGATCTTCCAGGCCATCTGCCTAGTATGACCCTGTAAACCAATGCAATCACCCCCCCACACACACATGCACACACCCCCCGACTCGTATACCTGTCCCTGTCTGTCATCATCATCAGCCCACTTTTTCCCATTTTTTCTACATGGGGTCGGGGTATTGTGTTAAGAGTTGGTGACAGTTAACACGATACCCCAACCCCATGTAGAAAAAATGGGGCTGATGATGATGATGATGATGTCTGAATGTCTCTGTTGTCTCCTTTTGCTGTCTCATGTATAATGGCAGATTGCCAGACATAATAGTTCCCAATGTCATATCCTGCCAAGTTATCCTTGGTGCCTGCTGTTCCCCATTCCCATACTGTTAGTGTCATTAAGGCATGAGAAATGTGAGTTCTGTGGTGTTTAGTGCTTAGTCCCAACTTAAGTGCTGCACAGGCACGAGTGTTGTCCCTGGTGACTAATGGTTCATAGGTTCATAGGTGTGTAGTAGGCCAGCGACCCTGGAGCCTTTACAAGCCTAGCCCATAGAAGTGCCATGGCATCATGCTGCTGTTAGTTCCTGGTGCCTCTATCAAGCAGAGCCACTGGAGTGATCCCTGGGGTGAACTTTCTATTTCCCAATCCACTCATCAAGATTTCTCTTGAAGAGGGCCAGTGAGGTGCTCTGCTTGACATATATGGGAAGTCTATTCCAGAGCATGGGTAGTCTCTGGGTTATGAACCTGTCCCTCCAGCATGTTCTGTTGATTGTGGTAATGAGATTGAGGTCCCTGGAGTGTGTGGTGTGGAGGGATTGGGATTTCTGTAGGTGTAACATTTCTAACAGGGCTGAGTCAGACATGGCTTTGTAAGTCAAGCAGAGATCGCCTCTTAATAGATGATATGAGACAGAGAAAAGCTGGAGTTTTTTGAGTCTGTCCATGTAGGGGATGTGTGTAAGCCTAGGATTCTCTTTGTGAGGTACTTTTGTGGCCTTTCCAGCTTTGCAGGTGTTTAATGAGGTACATGCCAAATGGGGCATTACACTCGATTGGTCTAATGAGGGAAGAGTAGAGAGAGATGATGACCTCTTTCTTCCAGGATGCAAAACCCTTGGTAATGAGATGTGCCACATAGGACTTTCTGACCACAGTGGTGATGTGGTGGTCGAAGGAGAGGTTGCTGTCAACCTGTGTCCCCAGATCTCTTATAACACCTTCAGTGTTCAGTGGGCTACCATCAATATGGTAATTAGTGAGAACTGAGTTTTTCCCAAAGGGAATGATGACGCATTTTTTGGCATTAAGCTTAAGGCCATGACTTTGACACCAGTCATTGGTCTCAGTGAGGCCTTTCTGTTAGGATGTGTACAACACTTGGGGAGTTAATAATGGCTCCCAGCTTGCAGTCGTCGGCAAACTTGGTCAGCCAGAGTCCCTCCGTGTTGGTCTGGACTTCTGAGAAGTAGATGTCAAATAGGAGAGGACCCAGGACCGATCCCTGTGGGACTCCACTCGTGACTGGTCGGCAATCTGACTTGGTGTCTGCTACTTTCACACTGTGGATTCTATCTGTGAGCCAATTTGCAACCCACTTAGTGATATAGGGGTTGATGCCTAGTTTGGTGAGTTTATCAATAATTCCTGAGTGGGGAATGGTATCAAAAGCCTTGGCCAGATCAAGGTAGGCTGTATGAACTGCCTTGCTCTCATCCGCAGCTCTGGTGACTGACTCAGAGAAGTCAACCAGGTTGAGCAGGCATGATCTACCCTTCACAAAACAAAATTGCGTGGGATCCAGTGTTTGGAGATTCCCTATATCCTTGTTAATTAGGTCCACAATGATGCACTCCACAGCCATACATATCAGACTCATCAGACTAATCAGGCGATAATTCACAGGGTCTGTAGTCATTCCCATTTATGGAGAGGGTCTGACTGTAGCAGTGCGCCATTTTGTAGTGACAAAGCCTGAGGTGAGGCTGTGATTGGACAGGGCACACAGGTGTGGTGCCAGTTCACTTTGTAGTTCATATAGAACACAATCAGGGATATTGCCGAGTTCCATGGAAGCTGTATTCTTGGCCTTGGACAATGCAGCTTTAACCTATTCTGCAGTAATGCTGGGTGCCTGGCATTCTTCCTTTATTGTGATTGGTCCTTTAGGGGGGAGAGAGAGGGTTAAAGCTGGCACTGAATCTGTCCGCCAGTATGTTGGCAATATCTGTTGACTCAGTATAGGAGGTACCATTGTGCAGAAACTCAGAGCAAATCTGGGTATTGCCATGGAGATTCTTGATATAACTGTAGAACACTTTGTGGTTGTTTTTAGTGTCTGCCGCAATTCTGCCTTCATAGCTGGCTTTAGAAGTTTTGATGAGGGATCTCAACTTCTTGTTGAGGCTAATAAGGGAGTTTTTCCAGTCTTGGGAGTTCACCTTTTTCTGCAACAGTTTCTTCCTTCTGTTCTAGAGTTTGTTAATGGCAGGGGACCACCAGATTGGCTTCCCTTTTTTGGAGTGGAGTGTCTTGGTTCTGTTGGGTATGACTAGTTCCTTGCATTTATGTACGTGTTAGCACAGTGCATTGTTGTATGACTCGGTGGTCATGCATCTATTTTCCATTTGCATGGGTGCCGTGAAGTTCGCCCACCTCTGTGTTTAGGAGCCCAAAGTCAGCTTTGGAGACGTTTTTCATGGTGGTTACCTTTGCTGGTGGTATGGGTGAGATGTGGATTTCCATGGTAATTAGCTTGTGGTCGGATCTAACCAGGGAGGACTATTGATGTTTAGCAATGGTTGCCCATGTTAGTAATAACCAGGTCAAGGATGTTGTTTCCTCTAGTGGGGGTAAGAATGAGCTGGTCCAGCGCATTTGAATTAATGAATTCCAGGAAGTATTGGGCAAGTGTATTGGTGCATTAGTAGTTTTCCCAGTTGATGGAGGGGTAGTTGAAGTCACACATTATAAGAGTGTTGGATTGGACCCTAATAGTTTCCAGGGTGCTTAGGAACATGGAATGAGTGTTTTGGGACATGGTTGGGGACCTATAGCAGGCTATGACCTGAATCGCCGTCTTAGCCACTGTTAGTTGTACCAGACATATCTCTGATGCATTATGCTGGGCTACTAGTCTGGAGGTATGCATATCATTTATGAATATGGAGACACCAGCACCTTTGGAGCTTCGGTCCATTTTCTGGGGTCAAAAGGTGTGGAATGAGTTATAGCCTGGTATTGCAGGGGTGCTTTCTGCTGCTTTAAACCAGGTCTCTGTTATAGCACAACTGTCAATGTTCTCCATTTTGAGGAATGCTTCATGCGAGTGCATCTTGAGATTTAGACTTCTAACGTTGAGCAGCATGACCCTCAGACAACTCTTATCTCCGTACTGCTTTAAGTCCCCCTCGGGTATAATTATTATCCCTAGTGGTGAGTGGGTCTCCCACTCCAATTTGTGTTATGTTTAAGTGCTGCTCAGGAACCATGCTATCCCTGGTAGCTAGTGGTTCAACTCATCCCGATCCCCATGCTGTTTAAGTGCTGCTCAGGCAGAACTATAAAGAGTATTCTGTGGTGGCCAGTATTTCTGCTCATTAGTCTAGGAATATGTGCGGGTGGTGGTGCTGCGGTAGCGTTGTCACCTTATAGCAAGACGTTGTCCCGTTCAATTCTCGGCTAGAGCGTCTTCTGTGTGGAGGCAAACGTGAATGGGGCGTGCCTTTGAAAAAGCCAAAAGACACAAGTCTAGGAATATGTGGAAGTATGACAGCCACCCTAACACACACACACACACACACACACACACACACACACACACACACACACACACACACACACACACACATTCCACATTTGCACAACACCGCATCTTCCCACTGGATTTTCTCTCACAGGCACACACGTGCATGCACATATATGTACACACACACCTGCAAAATGCCCTAACTTACCCCTCACTAACTTCCTTACCACTTCTTCCCTCTACCTCTCTATTTTAATTCACTTAATCAGAACTGTACATTAGTTGTTTCTGATGTTAAGCTGATGCCTGCAGAAAATGCACACACTACTGCAGTCCAGGGAGTGGGCATGTAGTGCTTGTAAGTTCTTTACATACACTGATACAAATTTCACATTTTCTCCAGATACATTTTCTGCCTGTATATCACATTTTCCACTTATTTTCTCCTCTGCTTTTTAACAGCATTCACTTGCTTAATTGCAGGGTGTCAGAAAATTTCTGTCCCTATGTCCATTTTATCTTAAATTGTCCTTCACCTCATAATTGTGTAATAATTTTCTGAAATTATACTTTGCACAAAGCAGTTTGTTGCTCTTTCAAACAAAATGTTAAAGGGACACTGATGGAACTGTGCAGTATTTGCAGATGAGTGATGAAACCCTTGATCACATCACTACTATAACATGATTTTATGCACGGTTTCCTATATCGGCTTGAATTTTCCTCTGAAAGTATATGAAATGTAATTTGCCAAAAAATTGTTTAATTGCACTTTCAAAATTTCAGTTAACTGTCCTTACTTGCCCTTGTTATATAAGCTGTTGTGCTGTAGTAGCTTTCTCAATATGTGCCTACTTATGCTTTTAACCATCTCTAGAAACTGCATGCGCTGAGACAGGAGAGTGATATTTCTATACTGCCCACAGTCGTGAATGTCCCCTTTGTTCTTGTGCATTGCCTAGTGCATTTATTCTCCAGTCATCTGCAATATGCCTTTCTCTCCACACTGCTAAGTCCCGTCGGGAGCCATTTCTCCCCTTACTCACCCAACATCTTTTTTTAAAAACCTTTATTGAATCATCACTTGTGACATAGGCAATTTTACATTTATACAAAAGTAATCAAATTGTATTAAATTAGCAAACATTATTCCTGACATATATTGCTATATATTGTATAACCTAAGCAACATTACATAAATTATTCATTTCCTGCCCCCCCCTTTTTAGCAAGAAACATCTTATGACATAAGCAATCATCCATTTACATAAATGAAAATGAATCACACTGACATAATCTTAGTTGCAAGCATTTTACATCACATACCATACTTAGACACTCCCAGTTGCAAACATTATAGATCACTTATAATCTACCCAGTCATTTTCAAACATTACATAGCTGATTTAAGTCCTGCCTTCTTTTAAACCTTATTCCTGTCCTGTATGTATTGTTCCAACAATTCCCATTTTTTCTTTTGTAGTTTGCTCCTGCTCTCTTCTAAAGATCTCCTTTCCAGCTGTTTTATCTCTGTTATTACATTCACTACTTCTGATATAGTAGGTTTAGATTTTGATTTCCATTTTCTAGTAATTGCTTTTTTGGCAGCCACTGTAATTAAACACAGCAAGGCCTTTCCATGTTTAGGCAGTTTCGATTCTGTATCATAGCTTAGAAAAATCATCTCCCTCATCACACAAAGCTGCCCACCCAGCACCTCTGACGGTGCATCCCACAGGGAATCCTTAGTCTGCCAGCCCACCACAGTCAAAGAAAATATGTTGCCAAGTACCTCTTTCTTCCCCATCACACTTCCAACATTTGCTGTCTACCTGAGGAAAAATTCTCTGGAATCTACTTGGGGTATAAAAATATCTGTTTAAACATTTCCAGGCAAAAATCATAAATCTTCTAGATTCTGTTGCATATCTGGAAGACATACATATATCTTTCTATTGTTTCTTTGTGACTTGCTTCTCCAATCTCTCTTCCCAATCCGTTCTAATCTCCACTGATTGAGTCCTATAGTTATGCAATATTTTATACGCTCTACTAATTATTGCTTTTTTAATGGCTGCATCTGTTCTAGATTCTACTAAAAACTCTTACCAGTGCTGGTCTTTTATTTAGGAGCCCCCTATTTTGATCATATCTGCTGTAACTTGATCTCAGCCTGCTGTTCTTCTTGACTTTATTTTTCTCTGTTGCTGTTCTTACTTCTTATGAGGTGGGTTCTTATTCCTCTTTGATCACAGACAGTGTATGAGGCTGTACAGCCTCTGTGAGTTTTTTTCCAGAAGCTGCTGGAAATTCTCCTTCCATTTGCCTTGGATGATGTCTTTCCTTAATCACTATTGCAGCATCCCTTACAATAGGGATGTCCCTAAATGTGTACGTCTGGCCAGCATATCAAAGCCTTGGGCTTCCAAGTGCTGTATGTCAGATGCATGCCCTACATCTGAGATGTAGGGTACATAAGTGAGTATGAGTGCCAAATTCTCAGGACTTCTTTGCTGCCAGACTGAAAGCTGTTTTGAATTTGGTCTGTAAGTCATTCACTTTGTATCAGCTCCAAGCCTAGAGTAGAAAAGTACCTGTTGGGGACTCTCACTTTTTTCCCCACTCATTGCTTGGTTTATTGAAGTCACATGCCCTCCCCAAAGGAGAAATGTGAGTCTGCGGGACAGAGTCCCATTAGGGATAGACAAGAAAAGTGCCTTTTTTGTGTGGGGACAGATCACAATCACAAACAGTGTGACATTTGCCAGGCCTTTGTTCCTAACACCCTGTGCAGCCATCTGTCTTCCCTTTCTGTGTATTTAGAAAATCAGTAATTGAAGTTACTCAAGGGAACATGGATTCTGAATTCGCCCGCTTGTAGGTCCAGCTACCTTTGAAGAAGTCCAGAAGATGCATTTGGAGACTTCTGCTATATTGCTGGAATTCTCTGTAGAGTCAGGTGAACAGCCTGAAGACTGTCTTGTTCAGAATCCTTCTACCTCTCTCATGAATACAAAACAAAATAAAAACGCCACCACAGTGGTGCGACCACAATCAATGAAATGGAAAAACTTTAATAGTAAATGTCACCAAGTGTTTTCACCCTGTAAACTCAGGGCTTCATCAGAGTAAATTAACCACATTAAACCCACCCTTAAATACTTAAAATCACATCACATGATGAATTAATGATGTAGTTCCTTTTACATAACATAACTTAAACCACAAGCTTTAAAAACTCTCATACACCTTTACATTTGTAAACTTCACACTAATCAATACTTTATCTCATTCTTAAAAACACAACAGTCATAAAAATAAAGTAAAATGAAGTTAATAAACTTTTGAATGTCCAATACTTAAATAATAATATTAATATGTTATTAATAAAGAAGTTACGTTTAGTGTTGACACTAATGGCAGCTCAGATTTGATTTGTATGTTACAAATGTTCGGAACAAAACATAAGTATTAGACATTCATAGGTTTATTAACTTCATTTTACTTTATTTTTTATGATTGTTGGGTTTTTAAGAATGAGATAAAGTATTGATTAGTGTGAGGTTTACACATGTAAATGTGTAGGAGACAGTTTTTAAAGCTTGTGGTTTAAGTTATGTTATGTAAAAGGAACTACATTATTAACTCATCATGTGATGCGATGTGATTTTAAGTATTTAAGGGTGGGTTTAATGTGGTTAATTTACTCTGATGAAGCCCTGAGGTCACAGTTTGAAAGCGCTTGGTGACATTTACTATTAGTTTTTCCAGTTCATTGATTGTGGTCGCACCACTGTGGTGGCATTTGTATTTATGTTATAGTTTTGCTATTTTGGGCATATTTTCTTTTATTTACCTCTGTCATGACCCAGTTGGAGGCAGACATTGGGCATGCCATTCACACATCCTCTGAGGCTGAGCTGACATCTTCTGCAGAAAAGAAGGGAGTGCCATGGTTGATTATTTCTGAAGGGCCTAGGGGGATTCCTCAGATACTTGTCAGAGAAGAAATACTTTGTTCCCTTATTGACGTTGGACAGGGTTCAGAACCTCCCAAGTTTCTTATGGCTAAGGTTCTTGTAAAAAAAAAAATATCAGAACACTAGACGTGGTTTCTGTTGCTAAAGAACCACAAAACTTCACTCAAGGTCGTTTTAAAGTTCTTGTGGCTTTAAAGGCTCCAAAAGGTGTGTGTGTATACCTTCTCCTGTTAGCTTCCCTTCTTTTAGTCATGTTAAGAGAACTAGGGATTCTGATACAACTGATGAAGAGGAGGATTTGGATTCTGAGGAAGGATCTCTGGCTTACTCCTTCCGAATTCACTCAACTTTTGTCGTAGAGTCTGAAGTAATGAACACTTGTCTCCCCCCTTGACTCCCCAGCTGAGGAGCTTTCTTTTGGGCACTCAGTTGCTAATATGGTGGAGCATTTTCATTGGGAGAGCTCACAGATGACAATGCCCAGAAGAGATAATATGATCTCTTACAGATGTATTCTCCCAAGCCTTCTACAGTTCCTCCTATTTTGGAAGCCCTTCTTGACACCGTTACATTTATATCTCAAGCTAGGCTCTACAAAGTTCCTGAGGCTGAGAAATTCTTGTACAAGAACCTTTCTTTAGACCCTTTAGTGATTTCCCTTTCTGCTGACAAACATACTAAATTATTTCCTTTTTGTAAGCTATTACCTTCTGACAAGGATAATAGAGTGTGAATAAGTATGGCAAGAAGGTGTATACCAGTGCCACCTTAGCTTTCAGGTTCATTAATTACCAAACCCATATAGCTAGTTATGTGCTGGCTCTTCTTGCTAAGCTGGGGGTGTACAGGAGGACATGTCTAAGTCTAATGCTAAGACTTCTGCCCTTTCCTTCCTGTGTTCCGCTTTTGAGGTAGCTCAGCATTGCATGAAATGCAGCTACAATGCTGCTTTTGCTTCCTGTAGGGTAGCTGCATCTGAGTCAGTCATCAGGCGGTATTGCTGGCTTACACTGCAATCGCTCCGTGAGGATGTAAAGGCTAAATTATTGGATTTTCATTTAGATATCCAAAATCTGGATATGAAAATGGATGTGTTGATGCAGAGCTTTTTAAAGCTTTGCAAGACAAATAAAAGGTTAATCAAGACTTTAAGGCAATTTTCTTCTCACCTCTACCTAAATTTCAAAGGAATTAGCCTTCTAAGGCATCGTTTTTGTATAGGCATCTTAAGCAACGCTTAAAGGGTAAAAGACCTTTTTTTTTTTTTCTGAGAAGCCTGATCAGGATTCTGGAGGACAGAAGTTTTCCTTTATAGACAAAGGAGCTTCTTTTTGGCAGTCATCTTCATCTTCTCCTAAACCAGATTCCTCTTTCCCAAAAATTAACTCTGTCCTTTCCAGTTTGTCAACAGATCACCAATTAGTCTTGTGTTCTTTTGATTATTCACATTAGTTACTTCATGGTATGGAAATCTCTCTTTCTCCCTTTTCAGAGATGCCTCAACATCCTTGCCAGCTGCTTAATTTTCCTCCTTCTTCAGAACCTTTTAGCTCAAGGGAATATTTAGCTAGTGCCTCTTCCCAGAGGGGCAAGGGTTTATACTCCAGGATATGTTGGGGGAGAGCATGAAAGTCTGTTGAAGTTGATTACAACAAACGTAAAGAAACCAAATCTAATTCACTGAAACCCCCTTCAATGAAAGCAGAGATTGCCTTTTTTTCTACTGTTGTGTGACCTCAAAGTTGGTTTATATAATTCCAGGGGGTGTGGGGTGTTCCCCAACATGGGTGGGGGGGGGATCATGGGGACTTGCCCCTGCAAAAACGTTGTTTCAATGTTAGATGAAGGTTGTTTTGGTGAACTAGGTTTGGTTTATTTGCGTTAGTTGAAACCGCCTTCAAAGGATCAACATGAATCCATTTTTTGGTACCCAGGAAGGAGTGCTGTTGGAGACCCACTTCTCCTTTTTTAAGCCTTTTCTAAAAGTTCCTTCCTTCAAAATGTTGTCTCTCCTGTTTCCTCAAGCTTTTCTGGTGTCTGTGGACCTGAAGGATGCTATCGTCATATTCCTATTCTCTCTTTCTCTTTAAGTCCCATATTCCTCTCTTCAGGAAGCGTTTACAGTTCTCTAGCTCTTCCATACATTGTCAGTTCTCCACTTTGCCTTTTGGTCATACTACTGCACCAAGGGTTTTTACAAGGTGTCTGGCCTTGTTTATAGCCTTTTGGAGACTCCATGATGATCAGATGTTTTCCTCTCTGGACAGCCATCTAATTCAGGCCCCATCTCCACAGCTTTTTCTGCAGGATCTAGAATTTACCATGCATGTTCTTCACAGTGTGGACTTCAACCTCAAACTCAAGAAGGCTATTTTGACTCCTCCTCACTATCAGGTTTTCTTGGAGTGAAGGCTTCAAAACATTACCATGAAGGTTTTTGTCCTCTGACAGTCTTTTTTTTTTTTTTTTAATCCATTCTTCCTTTGTGAACGATCTTGGCAAGAGAGTTTCTATGGGTCCTGGGATTCATGGCATCCAGTATTCCAATGGTTCCTTTTACCAGATATTGTCACCCTCTGGACTTTTCCCATCCTTCTCTTGCCTTCCCTAAGGAAGGAATTTCTCTTGTGGATCCAACAGATTTGTCAAAATCCAGGCCTTCAATTTAAAATCTAAGAATTTAGCTAGTTTAAAATCTAAGAACTTGGCTAGGGGGAAGGTCGTATGCACCTATAAGTGTAGAGCATATGCCCAATGTCCTTATATTCAAAATAAGGAGTTTATATTAAATGTAGGGATACTCACATTAGGGGTAAAAAGTATAGTAATTTTAATAGTGCTGGAGCAATATTTATTACCCTATGTGATGAATGTGAGTCATTTTATATAGGAAAGACTGAGCGCAGGCTAAAAAGGAGAATATATGAACATACATGGGCTGTTAAGTGTAAGGATGAGAAAAATGCTTTATGCAAACATACTGTTAGTTATAGATTATCTAAGTTTACATTTTTTGTACTAGAAGAAGTGCCCATAGACCTTAGAGGTGGGCCATAGGAAACAAAGATTGAATACAAAGAAGTATATTGGTAACTCATTTGGAAGCTAATAGAGCACCTGGCTTGAATGAAAATGTCTCCCTAGCCCCAGTTTTAAAGTTGAGGGCAGCTAGATTGTAATGAGCCATCTTCTGTAAAGTTCATATATTTTTGTATACTTAGAGTGTAATTAATGTAAAAACCTTTGTTATGACTTTTGGACACTAGATGATGCACTTGGTTTATGGATTGGTGCTGGGCTGACTGCCTTTGTGAGACATTTTGAGACTGGCTGGTTGGCCCCTGTGGGAGTCGAACCCAGCACTTGTTCTCCTTGACCATTAGGCTAATCTCTCTCCTTACATTTTTTTAGTGCATTTAACATTTCAAAATGTTTCAGAAAGCTTTTAACAATGTTTTTACATATTTAACAGTTTTTTACATTCACTAACAAGTACTTTTAGTGGTTTTAGGTAATATGTGTGTATGACTTCAGTTTGTTTTAATTTAGTAATTAATAGTAATTAAAGGAATTTGCATTAATTGATCAAGTATTATGGGAAGAAGTATTTAAACAGTGTTAGTAGGTTTAAGCACTCATCTGATGAAGTCTTGTAGGGATGAAAATGTGGTGAATCAGTTAAGCATTTGTGTTTTTAAGTTTATAAATAAAAGTGACAATTCTGTCTGGTTCTGGTTTGCCTGGTTCTTCACAAGTGTCTTTTATTGATATTTGTAAACTAGTTCTCATAGCATTGGATTTTGCCATCCACGATCCCCACAGTCAGGTGGTCTATATTCCCAGTGAGCAATGTCTTCTGGCAGACAATCTAAGCAAGTCAGGACAGATCCTCACAAGTGGTTGCTTCACAGAGAGATTTTCTTGGACATTGTCCATTGGTGGAGTACTCCTCAGATTTTTTTACCTCTCATCAGAATAGACAATGCCCCACATTCTTTTCCAGCGTGCCAAGTCCTCTGGCTTGGAAAGTGGATGCAATTACTTTTTCTTGGAGAGGAATGTTCTTGTATTCTTATCCCCCTCTTCTGTTTTAAAAGTTCCTACACAAGATTATGTAGAGCAGGCTAAAAATCTTGCTACTCCCTTTTGACCCAGACAGCATTGTGTTTCATGTTTTTTTCACCTGGCCAAGACCAGTCACCACAAGTTACCTCACAGAACTGATGTTCTCACAGAGGACAAGGGCTTTCTTAATTCCCCCTCTAATTCTCAACCTACAACTGACTCAGAGTGATAGTGTTTTGATTCCTTTTTGAAACAATTTTTGTGAAAAAGTGGTTCAAGTTTTGCAGGAGGCCAGAAAAAAACTACTAAAAAATGTTATGAACTGGAAAACATTTTCTGCTTTGTTACAACAATGAACAGGACCCTCTTCTAGTGGGTGGTTCTACTGTTTTTCTTATTTGTGTGAGTTACTGAATTTGGGTATGGCATACTTTTGTTAAAGCTTTTGTCAGCCATTTCTGCTTGTCTGCCTTTAGATCCACCACTTTCCTCTTAATTTGAAATTAAACATTTCTTAAAACGTGTCCATCATGTTAGGACTTCAAGAAAACCAATACTTCCTTCTTCAGACACTAACTTTGTTCGAGAAGAGTTGACCCAGCAAACTTCTGAACCTGCAGCTTCTTTCTCCTTAAAACTCTGTCTTGTTGGTGGCTTTGACTTCTGCCAAGGAAGTCTCTGAACTCCAGGGCCCTATGAAATTTCCTCCTCTATTTTTTCCACAGTCAGGGTGTCTGAATCAATCCTTTTATGTGTGTAGTGGCTAATGACATGTCCTAGAATCAGATCATTTGTCTTCCTTCCTTTTTTCCTTCCCTTCAAAGTAACAGTAAGAGGGTTCTCCATCCTTTGGATTTGCATAGACAGTTCAGATATTATTTAGTTAAAACTAAAGATATTAGGAAATGTAAGCAACTTTTTGTTTCCTTTCAAGACAAGAAATTGGGTTTAGCTGTTTCTAAGCAAACCGTGTCTTTTTGGATTTCAGCTTCGATAATGGATCTAGCATCAAGACCCCCCCCCCCAAAAAAAAAAAAAGTAGGAAGCTGTTTGCATCCATTTTAGAAGCCGCCACTTGGTCTTCTCTGCATACTTTTACTAAGCACTACAATTTGGGTGTTGTTTCTATGGCTAGAGCAGGATTTGCTAGGTCCATCCTCCATATTTTTTAGAGGGCTTCTGAGTCGCTTCTTCTTCCTGCCACTTTTTCCAGTTGCTGTAGTACTCTTCCTTTTGTAAAGAATACTACAACAGTGTAGAAGTATCCTAACACTACATGTCCTTCTTATCGTTGTAGTATTCCTTCCCTCCCTCTTTCCCCACTGAAATGTTTTCTTCTCCCTCTGGCCAAGGGTACTTCTGTTTCCTTCTTTCTGGATAGCCATGTACCATTTTTTTTCTTTTTCTTCTGCCTTAGTGCTGCTGTTCTCCTGAGTCTATTCAGTTCTGAGGATTTGATGCTTGTATTCATGTACTTTACACCTTGAACGTTGGACATATATTTGATGTACAGTGCTTGGAACCACCCAAGGATTTAGATTAATGGCCAGATGTGTGGTTATCCTTGGCAGGATGTCCCTATTGTAAGGAGTAGCAACAGTGATAAGTTCTTAAACAAATGTACTTTCTGTAGACTGATGAGTAGCCTGTTGCTAGCATCTCTTATTAATAGTGTCTGATGACTATTTTCTTCATCTTTATGTCTTTGCCTTGCAACCTGATTTGTCATCTGGGGAGTCATTTTCCAGAAGCTGGTAGAGTACCTTTGATGTCTGGTTCTTTGCTAATGTGACTGCTGTTTTAGCCTGTTTGTTAGATGATCAGAGATTCATGGCTAGGCTTAAAAAGTCCCTTGTGGTTGTTAGCCTAGTAAACACCTATGAACCTAAGAACTTATTCTTTCTTATCCTTGTCTTTTTTAACTCCTACTTTTTCCTGCTGTTCTTTTTTTCTTTTGATAACTTCTTGGACTCATGCATTCCACTACCAACTTTCATCATGTACTTATTTGCATACCTGACTACGCTACAAGAGTCAGGTATGCAGTTTTCCAACAAGAGGTACAAGTACTTTGAACACGGCATACACCAACATAAATGGAGCCTACAAGGCAGTACAACAACTTAATATAGGAAAGCTCCAGTCACCTTTCCATGAAGCTTCTACCAGGCTGCAAACCTACTGTGATAAGAGAAAAGTCCACGGTAAAGCAGATCATGGTTTGGCATGAGGGGGCATGGAATGTCTTCAGGACTGCTTTGAAAGTACCTGCCGGGATGTATACAGAGAGGCAGCCAGATCAGACCAACAGGTAAACATAGATGACTGCACAGAAGCAGTATTGGCATACATCTCAAAATGTGTTGATGATGTATCCATCACCAAAAGGATTACAATTAGAGCAAACCAAAAGCCTTGGCTCACTAGTGAAGTCTATGAACTCCTGAAGGCCAGGAATGCAGCATTCAGGTCAAAAGATAAGGAAGGTCTAAGTGAAGCCAGAGCAAATCTAAAAAGAGGCATTACAGAGGTTAACAGGGAGTACGGAAGGAGGGACAGAGTCGCTTCGAGGACATGAGGGGATACTAAGGAGTCTTTGGCAAGGGATACAACAGATCACCAATTATAAAACCAGGGCAGCTTAGGGTGAAGACAACATTTAATTCCTGGACATGCTGAACTCCTTTTTTGGTAGATTTGAAGAGAAAAATGATTTGCCTGCAACTAGGTTACCCACTGACCAGAATGAGGGGGTGCTCAGTCTTAACTCTGAGGAAGTGAGAGGTTGGCTGAAGAAAGTGAACCCCAGGAAGACTGCTGGCCTAGTCAGTATACTGGGCAAAGTAATAAAAGGGTGTGTGAAGATCAGCTATGCTCAGTTATGACACACCGCCATTACTCTAGAAAAAGTACCCTCTTGCTTCAAGGTAACAGATATCATCCTTCTTCCCAAAAAAGTCAGTCTCTGTTGCCTGATGACTACAGACCAATTGCTTTAACTTCTAATATCATGAAATGTTTTGACTGGATTGTTAAAAAGCACCTGTCAGCAATTCTACCATCAGCCTTTGATCATCTGTAATTCATTTATCAGGCAAAAAGGTCCACCTCTGATGCCATATCAGTGCCATTGCACCTCTCACTTGACCATCTAGAGGGAAAGAACAACTATGTCAGACTGTTGTTCATGGACTTCAGTACGGCATTTAATACTGTGTTTCTGATGCAACCTATCGATAAACTAGTCAACCTTGGAATTAACAAATACCTTTGTAACTGGATATTAGATTTCTTGATCAACAGACCACAGAGGATATGTGTAATAAATAACACCTCAGAGTGTATAATTCTCAATGCCGGTGTTCCTCAGGGATGTGTACTCAGCCCACTGCTGTTCACCCTCCTTACCCATGACTGTTCTGCAAAACGTAGCTCTAGTCATATCATCAAGTTTGCAGATGACACCACAGTCATGGGCCTCATCAAAGGAGAGGAGGAAAGAGCGTACAGAGGCGAGGTCAACTATCTTATTGACTGGTGTGTGAGAAACAACCTAGACCTGAACATCAATAAAACAAAGGAAATCATCATTAACTTCAGGAAAAGGTGAACTGCCCACTCATTGCCCAAGATTAATGGTGAAGAGGTGGAAATGGTTAAAACTACAAAATTTCTAGGAGTGTACATTTCAGAGGATCGCTCTTGGACTGTGAACACTGGTCAGTTAGTCAAAAAGGCTCATCAATGTCTCCACTTTCTGAGAAGGCTCAAAAGAGAAAAGCTCCCACTGACCGTTCTCTCCACCTACTACAGAGAAGCTGTTGAGAGCATTCTCACCTGTAACTTCACTGTTTGGTTTGGGAACTGTACAGTAGCTGAAAGGAAGAATCTACAGAGAGTAGTGAGAGTTGCTGAGAAAATCATGGACAGCAGTCTACCATCAATCCAAGAGCTGTTCACAGCAATGAGCCTCAAAAGAGCCCACAAAATACTTAATGACTCCTCGCACCCTGTACACGGCTGGTTTACTCAACTGTCATCTGGGCAGGAGGTACAGCAGTATTTGCTGTAGGACCTCCAGATTCATTAACAACTTCTACCCAATGGTGATGAGACTTGTTAACTCGGACACCAGCCCTAGTGACTCAACCACAAATTAACTTAATAACAGTTTTATTTGGAATCTGTGCTATTTATTTACTTAATTATATATCTACATTCAAGTGCAATTGCCTGTTACTTGCTTTATGTAATAATACATAGAGTGATAATTTTAGTTCATGTGCAATAACCAATCTTACCTGTGGTGATGCCTGTGCACTTGCCCATCAATCAAGGAGCCTCATTCCTCACCACTAACACCAGTGAGGGGTGTCCATATAGGGAAAGGATAATAAATGCACACACAGTAAAGTACAATTTCCCTTAAGAGCACACAGAGATCACAGTCCGGGGCTGGTTTCTCCCTTTCTCTCCAGGTCCCCAACAAGATTTCCCACTGGCACAGCTATAGGGTCCAGATCTCATCCTAGTGGGCAAGCTAAAACTTCCAGCAACCTCTCTGTCCAACTAGTGCTTCATGTCCCTGCCCAAGAAGCTGACACACACATTTTGAGATAAGAGTTATATATACAACCACACAGACACTCCTGGGGAAGGCTGGCACAGGTTCTCCAGCTATGCCCCTTTTACCCAGACTATACGGTAGTACCACTTGCCACCTCCCACTAATATTTATCAGCTATTAAAAGGCCCTTATGAAAGGGTGTCTAATTATACTGTGTAATATTATCCAAATGGTAAGTGTGACTGAACAGCAAGGCTAATGGAGTGGCTTTGTACAATATCACTAAATATAAGCAATGTACTCTTAGAGATTAAATCATTTCTACACAATCAGCCACAGTTGAAAGGTTTAAAAATATTTAATAATGAATAATAAAAACACAAGACAATACTTCTTACTAAACAGTGTTAGTCAAGAGTTCAGAGATCACAGAGTAATGCTTAAAATAATGCAGTAGAAAAGTTCCAACATCAGTACAGAAAAAAATATATAATCTTCTTAGTAACTAGCTATATCTAAGAGAAAACACAGTTGTAAAATAAACTTATATATAGAGCAAGACAGTGCTGGTGATGTTGGATGTTCTTAAGACAAATGCTAAAATGCCCTCATTCTTTATCTCCTTAAATTGATAACACAGTACCACTGATTCATTTCAGATTAAATCATTTCTTTCTGCTTCCCAGGCTAACAGAACTCAGAGGTTAATAGCCATTATGATCTTGCAGCTGATCAGGAAGCCAGAGCAATAAAATAAATTATACATGTAAATTCTAGCCATTAACTCTGGCCTCAAAACAATAGGCAGAATGCCTTTATCGTCTCTGCTCGGAGTTTTGACATCAAAGAATTGACATATCAGCTTTGTTACAGCAGAGTGCACAGTTGTTACAGTTTTGCAGTTCCACATCTAACAGCATTGTCTTCCATGTAAGAGAATAAACCTGTGGCTTATATTAATATTTACAAATGACAGAATTATCTACAAAATTCTATCTGGCTAGGCTAGCAGCCTTCACCTGTCTTCACCCCCCCCCCCCCCGGAGAACTCAAGCTAGTTTTTCAAGTGACTCATGAGAAATATTGCTTGAGAGGGTTAGGTCTATCTGAGTATACCTTACCCCATTCCCTGTGTTGAGAGCCCATCTGCATTGGCATTGCTAATCCCACTGCGGTGCTGCACTGACATATCCATATGCTTGCAACCCTAGGCTTCATCTTAGCAACTTGGCATTTCACTGGCTGGCTCTGTGTAACCATGTTAGGAGATTGTGATTTGTCACAACAGTGAATTTTCTTCCATACAGATAAGGCTGAAGTTTCTGCAGTGCCCGCACTATGGCTAGACATTCCTTTTCTACAGCTGCATAGCATTCCTCCCTGGGTTGGAGCCTATGACTGAGCTAAACCACTGGGTGCTCTCCTACCTCTGAAGAAATCTAAGTACAGCCCCCACCCCATGGTTGAAAGCATCCACCTGCATAACAAATTATTTACTGTAATATGGACTGGCTAACACAGCTTCCTTAAGCTCCTGGAATGCATGCTCACATGCTGGAGTCCACACTACCTTATCTGGTCTGTTTTTACTTGTCAGGTCTGTGAGGGGAGGAGCTGTGGTACTATAACTAGAGACAAACTTTCTGTAGTACCCTGCTGTCCATAAGAATGCCCTCACCTGCTTTTTGGTAACAGGTGCAGGCCATGCCTGAATGGCTGCTACTTTGGCAGGTTCTGGCCTGATCTTACCACTCCCCACTCTGTGTCCCAGGTAGGAGACCTCTGCCATACTCACCTGACATTTGCTGGGTTTAATTTTCAGCCTTGCCCTGTGTAGTCTGCACAGCACCTCCCTGACATGTTGAAGGTGCTCTTGCCAGGAATGGCTGCAGATGGCAATATCATCTAGATAAGCAAGGGCAAACCCTCCTGCTAGGATATGATCTGCCAGCCTCTGGAAAGCTGCTGGGGATTTTTCATCCCAAAGGGCATCTTTGTGAACTCATACAAGCCAAAAGGAGTCGCAAAGGCTGACCTCTCTCTAGCATTGGGAGTCAAGGCTACCTGCCAGTAACCCTTGGTTAGATCAGTGGTTGTAAGATACTTAGCCGCACCTAGCTGCTCTAGGGCCTCATCTGTCCTAGGCATGGGATAAGCATCTGACTCTGTGTGATTATTTAATTTCCTGTAGTCCACACAGAACCTGGTGCTGCCATCCTCCTTTGGCCACCAGCACCACTGGGGAGGCCCAGGGACTCTTGAATTACCCCTAGTTCCAACATTTCCTGTATCTCCTTCCTCAGAGTCTATTTGACTCTCTCAGGCACCCTATAAGGGGCCTAATTAATAGGCCTTTGGGGTCCCATATCCATCTGATGCTGCACCAGGTAGGTGCACCATGGTTTCCCAGTGAATATGTCCCCAAACTTCTGTAACACTGCTTGGATTTTTCGAACCTCGGTAGGAGATAGCTGCTGGGACATTGCTACCTCTTCCACTGAGGTGTCAGTCTGAGCCTCACTGAGGAGATCATTCCCCAGATCTCCCTCAGACTCCTCCAGCAATCCACTACAAATGCTCAGCACAAGGGCCTCCCTATCATTGTAAGGTTTCATCATGTTAACATAGTACAATGTGTGCTCCTGCCTCCTGTCTAGCAGTTCTACCATGTAGTTGACATCACTTACCTTTCTTACCACCTTGTAGAGTCCATCCAAAGCTGCTTGTAGCTTGTTGTGTCTGACAGGAATGAGAACCATTACCTGTTGCTCTACAGCATACTCTCTAACTTGAGCATTCCTGTCATACCAGACCTTTTTCTGCTGTTGGGCTTCTGCCAGGTTTTTCTATGCCAAGCCCATGAGTTCCCTGAGCCTTGTCCTGAGGTTTAGGACATATGCCACAACAAACTCCTTGTGAGATTCACACTCACCTTCCCACTCATCTCAAATTAAATCTAGAGGTCCCAACACCCTATGCCCATACAGCAACTCAAAGGGTGAAAAAATGGGGGATTCCTGGGGAACCTGTCTGTAAGCAAACAGATGGGGCAAATATTTGTCCCACTCCCTCTTAAACTGGTCTGCAAATGCCCGTAGCATGGACTTGATTGTAGAGTTTAACCTCTCAACAAGACCATTAGTCTGGGGATTGTACGGGGTGGTCTTCAGGTGCTTCACCCCACAGGACTTCCACAGACAAGCCAGCAGGTCAGACATGAAATTGGCACCTCTGTCAGTCAGTATTTTTTTTGGGAAACCTACCCTGCTGAAAATCTCTAACACGGCATTTGCCACATTTTCTGCCTCAATGGGAGGACAGAGCCACTGCCTCAGGGTATCGTGTAGCATAATCCACTGCCACTTGGATATACTTTTTCCCTGTGGAACTTGGGGTACTCAGAGGCCCCACAATATCCATAGCTACCCTCTGAAATGGCTACTCAAACACAGGCAAAGGCATCAAAGGAGCCCTCACCTTGTCTCCTGCTTTGCCTACCTTTTGGCACTGCTCACAGGTCCTGCAGTACCTTCTTACGTCTCTGGAAATTCCAGGCCAGTAGAAGTTTTGCATAATATGTCTCTGTAGGTTTTATGCCCATATGACCTGCAAAGGGAATATCATAGCCTAGGCTGTAGGCACTACCAACTGCTGTATCCTCTCACTTTCTAGCCCTCCTCAGGGGTCCAATCTCTATACAGTAAATCTTTGTCCCAGTATACAGAATCTGCCTTCCCTTGAGAATCAGGTGCCTCACAGGCCTTGCAATGTAAGGTCTGAGAGCTAAGCCTGTCGCAACTCTCTCTTTGTAACCCTTCCCAGTTCCCCTTCCACAGGAAGTCTGGCATCCACTGATGGTGGTGCCTCACTGTCAGCCTGGGTACTACTACTCACCCCTACCTTTGCAGTCACTCTGTCCAAGGGTACATCAGTACCACAAGCAGCTGTGGCTCACATTCAGTCTCACTGCTACATAGTAGTTACCTCCCTGAAGTAACCACCTCACCAGTCCTGGCTGCAAGTATGCAGAGTGTCTAGGTCTCCCCCAGGCTACCAGACCCACATGCTTGTCAACTAGCCTGAATGCGTGAAACTGCATAAGCACATGGTACTGCCTCACCCAAATCCTTCCCTATTAGGACATCTGCAGGATGGTAGTTTGGTACCCTTGTTGTCTCAAGACAGCCTACTATTGGCATTTTGTCTTCTCCACTTACTGGTTCCCTCACCGTTTGTTCCCTACCTCGCCTCTGTGGACATCTGTATGCCACATGACCCCACTGGCTGCATTCAAAACATTTAACCCTAGGTCCTGGACGTATACCTGGAGTAGTGACTTCCTCTGCTACTGGCAGATTATGTTGGAGCAGTCTTTGCTGCCCACCTTGGGTTCCTTTAGACCGATGAGCAGTACTCTGGGTCCCTTTCCTGAGTAGGTATAGTTCTCCCTTCTTCCCCAACTCATCTGAAGTAGCACATTGTATATCAGCTAACCAGATCCTCATGTCCTCAGGCAAAGTGCTAAGGATTGTTCCCTTACCAAAAGGTCTGTCAGCCCTTCAAAAGTGGTGACCTGCCATCCACTCACCCACCTATGAAAAAAAGTGCTCAGTTCAGCAACATATTCACACACACTTTCATCTGCCTTGTGTCTATCCTTACAAACTTTTTCCTATACGTTTCAGGGGTTAGCTTAAAAAATTCTAACAAGCAGTTCTTAACAGTAGTATAATCAAAATATTCACAATCAGCAAGTTTAGACAACACAGTTACAGCTTTACCATGGATTAAGGGGGTCAGGAACCATACCCAGAGCCTTTGGTCAACATCATCCTGTTTACATACCCTCTCAAACATATGAATGAAACTATCAAAATTATCCCTTTCTTTCAACAGAGGAAGAACATTACTGACCTGTTGTGCATCTGAGGTCCAGTTACTCCCTTCCCCATTACCTCCATGACTCTGGTGAAGACTCAGCATCTCCTTTTCATGCTGCCTCTCCTTTTCCTCAGCTTCCAGGCGTAGCAGTTTCTCCTTCTCTTCAGCCTGCAAACCTCACAGTTTCTCATTGTCCTCACTCTCTAGACTCCTCATTTTCTCAGCTGCCTCTATTTCCAAATGCCTGGCCTCCAACTCAAGTCTCTTTAGCTCCAGATGGATTTTTAAGTCCTCTGCAGAAAGGTTGAGCTGTCCATATCTCCACTTCCAGTCTGATCGTCCTCCTGGTTGCTGTTTTCTGATGCAGCTGTGACCAAAGCTGAAATCATGTCTGCCTCAGTTAGGTTTCCATGCACCAGTCCCCTAGCCTGGCACATCTCAGCCAGCTGGCTCCTTAACAACTTTCCGTACTGCTCTGCTGACATGCTGCCTGCTCTCCCTGGCTAACTGAGCTAACAAAAGAAATAAAGCAATTGTGATCTGAACTCTGAGTATTCACTGCGTGGCTGATTTAGAGTACATAAACACCTTCAGTGATCACTGTACAGAAGCTACAGGAATTCACACTACCCACACCACTACAAGCCAGTTAGTATTTGCCAACCAATTAATATGTGTCGTGGATATCCCACCACTGCCACCAATTAATATGTGATGCCCATGCACTGGCCCAGCAATCAAGGAGCCTCATTCCTCACCACTAACACCAGTGAGGGGCATCCATATATTGAAAGGATAATAAATACACACACAGTAAAGTACAGTTTCCCTTAAGAGCACACAGAGATCACAATCAGTCTGGGGCTGATTTCTCCCTTTCTCTTCTGGTTCCCAGGCTAACAGAACTCAGAGGTTAATAGCCCTTTTAATCTTGCAGCTGGTCAGAAAGCCAGAGCAATAAAAGAAATTATACATGTAAATTCTAGCCATTAACTCTGACCTCAAAACAATAGGCAGAATGCCTTTATATAGACATCTCTGCTCTGAGTTTTGACATCAAAGAATTGACATATCAGCTTTGTTACAGCAGAGTGCACTGTTGTTACAGTTTTGCAGTTCCACATCTAACAGCATTTTCTTCCATTTAAGACAACAAGCCTAAGACTTATAATAATATTTACAAATGACTGAACTATCTACAAAATTGTATCTGGCTAGGCTGGCAGCCTTCACCTATCTTCACACCTATCATGCTGCTACTGTACAGTATTTATATGACTATATAGAGGGGTTAGTTTTTTTCTTATGTTTTTGGGGCATAGTCATTCATCTCTAATTCCTTTTCTTGATGTGTCTTTTTTGTATCCTATGCTTCTTCTGTACTCTCATGGTGAACTGATACTGGTAATTTCTTTTAGGTCTACACATGTGTAGTCCTAAATGACAATAAAGTTCAGTTTGACTCTTGAATCACGTTTGTCTTATAGTCCTCAAACATGCTCTTTTTGCGGCACTGACATTCTTTTTCAACTCCACCTTTTTCTTCTTAGCAAGGAAATAGATCCCTGAGTATTTACTTTCACTCCAGTCAACTTCCAGGTCTTCATCCTTGTTTCTTGACCTTAGAGTGATTGATAAGTGAATACACAGTGTAACTGGAAGTAAGCTGCGAGATGAACAGTTTGGATTCAGAGCAGGATGCAACAAAACCAACCTAATATTTGCTGCAAGGCAGATAGTGGAAAAGAAGCTACAGATGAGGAAAGAGTCAAACTGGGGATTCCTAGACTTGGTAAAAGCATATGCCCAGGTCCAAAGAAAACTGAAGTCCTGTAATGGCTCAAGGTCCCAGAGACACTGGTAGAATTGGTGCAAGCTATGTATGAGGACTCAATGACATAAGTGCAAATAGTGTTAGGACTCTGAGAGTAGGTTCCAGTGGGAATGGAAGTGCATCATTGTTCATGTCTGAGCCTACTGCTTCTCATACTAGTAATAAACTACATTAGCAAACAGGTTGGATGGGAGAGATCAACAAAGCTGCTGAATGTAGATGATGAAACATAGTAAGAAAAAAACTAAACAAAAACTTCAGCAAATGTTAGGTTAATGTTATTCAAAACTGAACAGACAACAGTTATCATGGCAGCAAATTTGGGAAATAATAAGAAGCTGAAAATTGAGATGGAATGATAGTGGAACATGCTAAAAACTTTAAGAATCTGGAAGGGTGGGATTGAGAAGGAAAGTCTGAATGAAGAGGTTAAAGCTAGAACAGGAGTCAACTGGCACTGCATGTTGGGGGCAATGTGTGCCAAAGAAGTTGAAAAGTAAGGTGTAGAAAACAGTGGTGTGACCCCGTACTTCTGTATGGTACAGAAACCTGGGTAGTGAAGACAGATCAGTTGAAGAAGCTAGAGATGATGGAGCTGAACTGCCTGAAATGCATGTTAGGATGGATACTGCAGCACAGATGATGGAGTAATGATCTTTGAACTGAAGCCAAAGTAGCTCCAATTCTAGAGAAGGCAAAGAGAACAGATTACAGTGGCTTCAGCATATATGCAGAAATGAAGAAGATGACTTGGCGAAGAAAATTTGGGAAGAGACTGGAAGAAGGCAAGAGGAAATGAGGACATTCAGCAAAGATATGGATGGACTTTGAGAGAGAGAACCTGTAACATTCAGGCATGACTGTTGCAGTTAGGAAAGTGGTATTGAATCGAGAGAGGTGATAACAGTTGGCTAGGTACCCTGACCCCATATAGATGATGAAATAAAAAGGGATTAATGATTTTATTTATTCTTCATTGAGCAGATTATGCCCACCAAGCTAGTAGTCTCTCTTCAGGGGAGGCCAGAGGTGGTATTTATACTACTAGTAGAAATTTGGCCAAGGCATCAAGGAGCTTCCCTTACTCATTTTGATAGGTGCCATAGGATCTTTTACATCCACCTGTGCTTCCACCAGCTCAAGCAGATGGGGCCTGCTTTTAATGTCTCATCCAAAGGGCGGCACACTAAGGAGTGTAGCACTCCCCTTATTTGGCAATCCATGTCCTGGGTATGTGAATAGAACCTGCAGCCTTCTGCACCAAAGGTGAGCATCCAGAGTCCTCTGAAACTGATGAATAAGATGATGATGATGATGGTGAATGTTTTAAACTTCCAACTGGTTCTGGCTCATTTTGTTTTAGTATTTAATAGAAGGCTTCAGTCAAGGAAAGAAGGACTGGGGTGGAACTGAATACACTGCATTGCTTACAGCTAAGCAGGGAAAGCCTGAGATTATGAAACAACTGAAAACTGATTTTTTTAATCGGGGTTTCTGCAGCTACAGGTTAAAAAAGATGCTTGAATGTTTCTTTTGGCTATCATTTGCTTCTTTATGGCCAGTGCTGGGAGTGGACGTTCACACTGATCAGTAATGCCTAACTGTGCCATCTGCAGCTACAGGTTTAAAAATACGCTTGAATGTTTCTCTTGGCTGTCAGTTGCTTCTTTGTGGCCAGTGCTGGGACTGGAAGTTCACTCTGATCAGTAATGCCTAACTGTGCCATCTTTAAGATCATTAAGGTTTCACTTCACCATTTACAAAGAGCTCCTTCTGAATATCATTTGCTGTCTGAAGGGTAACACTTACACTGTTGATGTGATTTGTCAACTATGTGATCTCCATCTGTTAGGGTATCTGAGGACAAGTGTAACAACAAGTGTCATCACTTGGCTTACCTTCTTTTAGTCTGAAAATCAGAGCAGAATCACAAAAATGCTGAAGCATATTAGAAGCACTGACCTGTTTATCTAAAGATGTGTTCTACACCTCACAAGTAAAAATGAATAAATAGGAGAAGCAGACCATTCTGTTTTGCAGTTGTTAGGGTAACCTATACATCCAAGCATGTTCCTTCAGTTGAGAATTGCACAATAAATACCATAGTCAGACCTAGGAAGGGTGTATGTCTACCATTCCTCTGCTGCTGTGTGCTAGAGTCACTAAACAGGCATTGCTTTTCATGCTGCATTTATTATACAATGCTCATTTTAGTTCTGCAATAAATCTTACTTGGGCGGCGCAGTGGTGCAGCGGTTAATGCTGTCGCCTCACAGTAAGAGGTTCTCCAGTTCGATTCTCAGCCAGGGTGCCTTCTGTGCGGAGTTTGCATGTTCTCCCTGCATTTGCGTGGGTTTTCTCCAGGTACTCCGGTTTCCTCCCACATTCTAAAGACATGCATCTGGAGCATTTTCCCTGGGCCTCCTCTGAAAACAGGATCTGTGGAACCTAGTCTGACTTTCCCGGTCAACAAATGTTTAAATAAATAAATATAGTTATAATGCTATGCCTCAACAGAGAGATGCAAAATGATGTTATTATATATACGTCAGCAGGACAATAAAAAATAGACAATGACTAGCTTTGCCTGCTTATGGTGCTTGGCTTGGATCACCTCTTTTGCAGCACAATTTTGTTGTCTTCCATGTGGAGCACCATAAGGAAGCACATCTGTGTGTGTGTGTGTGTGTGTGTGTGTGTGTGTGTGTGTGTGTGTGTGTGTGTGTGTGTGTGAGCGCACTCGTGTGTTTATTTTTGTGCATGCATCTTCTGGTGGCGTAGTATCTCATCCAAGAGTGGTTGCTGCCTCATGCCATTACTTGTTAGGATAGAGTCCTGCACCCAAAGTCAAGTAGAGGAGAAACATATTATATATGATCAGTTATCATGTATGTTATTTGTGAGAGTGTTTGTGTGTGTGTGTGTTCTCAAACTTAATTTTAAATTGATGTTTGATTATCAGGTATCAAGAAGCTTCATTGTCATAACACCATGTTGATTTGTTATTTATTTATTTTTTACTTTATTTAAACTAACTATGGTCACTGAAGCAATGTAACATTGTATAATCTCAGGAGGATTGTCTTTTTACGCATGGTGGGCCTTGATGATGCACATCCTGCTGTAACAGTGTGTGGATCCAGCAACACATTGACTCTTATCAAGTGTTAATAACAGAGAATTTTGACCCAGCCATAGTGCCACACAGTGCCATTTTATAGAATGGTGACATTGCACTACAAACAGTCATATTGTACAGCAGGTGTCCATTGTCTTCTGCGGATAGTAATGGCAGTGACACCATGTGTAATTGTGCAGGAGCAGCACATGAAGTCAGGCTTCAGCACAGGCATATTTATGTTGAGTGTATTTGCTAGAGGACAAGGCATGGAAGCAACAATTGGTAGTAAATAGGGCAGCCTATCCGTTCTGTCACTTTGCTCGGACATCACTACCATGTGAGCAAGTTGAAATGAAATACAAGAAATCAGACACTTATCAGGCATTGTCAACTGTTACACAGTATCATATCAGTGGTTTGTTTATATGTAATAAAAGTGGAACTTACAGATGCATACAGTTGTAAAGTTAAGACAGAAAGAAAAGTGTGAAGAACATATACAGTGCAGTAATCCACGATCATGAAGCACTAGGAAATGAACTTTTCTTTTTTTCCATAATCTTTGTTTTATACAATAAGACAAACATTCTCAATAGAAGT
This sequence comes from Protopterus annectens, assembly GCF_019279795.1. Lineage (NCBI taxonomy): Eukaryota > Metazoa > Chordata > Ceratodontiformes > Protopteridae > Protopterus > Protopterus annectens. Next base: position 68,580,803 of record NC_056737.1, on the reverse strand, counting down.
CAAGCAATAACAGTAGCATTCATGGTTATAGATAAATTAAACCACAAGTAACTATGATGCATGTATTTAATGTGACGTTCGTGCACTGGCCCAATAATCAAGGAGCCTCAGTCCTCACCACTAACACCAGTGAGGGACTCCACATTGGGAAGGATAACAAGTACACACAGAGTAAAGTACACTTTCCCTTAAGAGCACACAGAGATCACAGTCAGTCTGGAGCTGGTGTCTCCTTTTCTCTCCAGATCCCCAATAAGACTCCCCACTGGCACAGCTCTAGGGTACAGAACTCAGCTGAGTAGTCAAGCCAAAACCTCCAGTGCCCTCTCTGTCCAACCAGTGCTTTGTGTCCCTGCCCTAGTAGCTGACACACACACACTTTCAGATTTGGTTTATATACAAACACACAGACACTCCTGGGGAAGGCTGGCACAGGTTCTCCAGCTATGCCCCCACCTGCCAGGCTGTAGAGTAGGATTCACTGCCACCAGCTACTAAAAAGGCCCTTACCAAAGGATGACCAGTTATACTGTGCAATATTTTAATATAAATAGTAAGTGGATGAACAGCAAGGTTTCTTGGAGTGGCTTTGTACAGTATCATCAAATACATGCAAGTACTCTAGAGCTTAAATTATCTCTACACAAAACAGCCACAATTTAAAGGTTTAAAAATATTTAATAATAAATAAAAACACAAGACAAATCTTCTCAGTTAAACACAGTGCTAGTCAAAAGTTCAGAAATCACAGGAAAATGCTTAAAATAATACAGTAGAATAGTCTGACATAAATATAGAAAACAGCTAGACTAAATCTGACTAAATTCCTATGTAGCTCTAACAGCAATCACAGTTCTAAATAAACTTACATGTAAAGCAGAGAGAGTACTGGTGAGTGGATGTGCTTCAGACAAAATCCAAAATGCTCTCTTTCTCTCTGAGATCCCTTAAATTGATAATACATCACTGCTGTCTCACTTACATCATTCTTGTCACTTCTGTGGTTTCCAGGCTACCAGAAACTCTAAATTTACATTTCTTAGTTTTCTTAGTACGCTTGTACCTGGCCAGGAAGCCAAAACAATAAAATACATTATACATGAAAAACCTTGCAATTAACTCTGGTCTCAAAACAATAGGATGAATTCCTCAGTCCTTACATTATGTATCTGAGCATTGAGATCAAACAGTCATACAGTGCTTGACTTATCAGCTTTCTTCCAGCAGAGTGCACTGTGGTTACATTTTTGAAGTTCAACATTTAACACAGTTTTTTTTACATTTAAGAGGACAAGCCTGTGGATTATATTCATATTTACAATGACAAAGAATTATTTACAAAAATTCTGTCTAGCTAGGCTGGCAGCCTTCATAACCCCCCCCCCCCTCGAAGAACTCAAGCTAGTTTTTCAAGTGACCCTTGAGAAACGTTGCTTGAGCAGGTTAGGTCTGAGTATACCTTACCCCATTCCCTGTCTTGAGAGCCCACCTGCATTGGCGTTGCTAACCCCACTGTGGTGTTTCACTAATATATATGCTTGCAGTCCTAGGCTCCATCTTAGCAACTTGGCATTTTGCTGGCTGGCTTGGTGTAACCATTTTAGAGAATTGTGATCTGTAACTACAGTGAACTTTCTTCCATACAGATGAGGCTGAAGTTTCTGCATTGCCCACACTATGGCTAGACAATCCTTTAATACAACTGCATAGCATTCCTCCCTGGGTTGAAGCCTATGACTGAGATAAACCAATGGGTGCTCTTCTCCCGCTGAAGAAATCTGGCTAAGTACAGACCTCACCCCATGATTCGAAGCATTCACCTGCACAACAAATTCTTTGCTGTAGACTGGACTGGCTTATACAGGGGGTCCTCCCAAAGATTCTTTAAGCTTCGGGAATGCCTGCTCAAATGCTGGGATCCACACTATCTTATCTGTCCTGTTTTTTCTTGTCAGGTCTGTGAGAGGAGCAGCTATGGTACTATAAGTGGAGATGAACTTTCTGTAGTACCCTGTTGTCCCTAAGAATGCTTTTTGGTAACAGGTGCAGGCCATGCCTGAATGGCTTCCACTTTGGTAGGTTCTGGCCTGACCTTACCACTCCCCACTATATGTCCCAGGTAGGAGACCACTGCCATACCCACCTAACATTTGCTTGGCTTAATGGTCAACCCTGCCCTCTCTAGTCTGCCCATCACCTCCCTGACATGTTGAAGGTGCTCTGGCCAGGAATGGCTGTAGATGGCAATATCATCTAGGTAAGCAAGGGCAAACCATCCTGCTCCTGCTAGGATATGATCTACTAGCCTCTGGAAAGTTGCTGGGGCATTTTTCATCACAAAGAGCATCTTTGTGAGCTCATACAAGCCAAAAGGAGTCACAAAGGCCGACCTCTCTCTAGCACTGGGAGTCAAGAGTACCTACCAGTAACCCTTGGTAAGATCAATGGTTGTAAGATACTTAGCCCCACCTAGCTGCTCCAGGGCTTCATCTGTCCTAGGCATGGGGTAATCATCTGACTCTGTGTGACTATTCAATTCCCTGTAGTCCACACAGAACCTTGTGCTGCCGTCCTTCTTTGACACCAGCACCACTGGGGAGACCCAGGGACTGTTGGATTCTTGAATTGCCCCTAACTCCAACATTTTCTGGATCTCCACTCTCAGAGTCTGTTTGACTCTCTCAGGCACCCTATAAGGGGCCTGCCTAATAGGCCTCTGGGGTCCTATATCCACCTGATGCTGCACCAGGTGGGTGCACAGTGGTTTCCCAGTGAACATGTCCCCAAACACCTGTAACACTGCTCTGATTTCTCGAACCTGGGTAGGAGATTGCTGCTGGGACATTCCTACCTCTTCCACTGAGGTGTCAGTCTGAGTCTCACTGAGATCAGTCACCAGATCTTCCTCAGACTCCTCCTGCAATCCACTGCATATACTCAGCGCAAGGGCCTCCCTATCATGGTAAGGTTTCATCATGTTAACATGGTGCAGTTTGTGCCCCTGCCTCCTGCCCAGCAGTTCTACCATGTAGTTAGCATCACTTACCTTTCTTACCACCTGATAGGGTCCCTCCCATCCAGCTTGTAGCTTATTGTGTCTGACAGGAATGAGAATCATTACCTGCTGCCCTACAGCATACTCTATAGCTCAAGCATTCCTGTCATACCAGACTTTTTTCTGCTGTTGGGCTTCTGCCAGGTTTTCCTGGGCCAAACCCATGAGTTCCCTGAGCCTTGTCCTGAGGTATAGGACATATGCCACAACAGACTCCTTGTGTGATTTACATTCACCTTCCCACTAATCTCAAATTAAATCTAGAGGTCTCCTCACACTATGCCCATACAGCAACTAAAAGGGTGAAAAACCTGTGGATTCCTGGGGAACCTCTCTGTAAGCAAACAACAGATGGGGCAAATATTTGTCCCACTCCCTCTTAAACTAGTCTGCAAATGCCCGTATCATGGACTTGTTTGTAGAGTTTAACCTCTCAACAAGACCATTAGTCTGGGGATGGTAGGGGGTGGTCTTTAGGTGCTTCACCCCACAGTAAGTCCACAGACAAGCCAGCAGGTCTGACATGAAATTGGCACCTCTGTCAGTCAGTATTTCTTTTGGGAAACCTATGCTGCTGAAAACCTCTAACAAAGCATTTGCCGCCTTTTCCGCCTCAATAGAGGACAGAGCTACTGCCTCATGGTATCTTGTAGCATAATCTACTACCACTAGGATATACTTTTCCCTGTGGAACTTGGGGTATTCAGAGGCCCCACAGTATTCATGACTACCCTATAAAATCACAGGCAAAGGCATCAAAGGAGCTCTCAACGTGTCTCCTGCCTTGCCTGCTTTTGGCACTGCTCACAAGTCCTACACTACCCCGTTACATCTCTGGAAATCCCAGAACAATAGAAGTTCTGCATAATACGTCTTTCTACATTTCATGCCCATATGATCTGCTAAGGGAATATCATGGGCTATGGCTAGAGGCGCCAGACAGTAGGCTCTAGGGGCTATCAACTGCTGTATATTCTTCTAGTCCTTCCTCAGGGGTACACTCTCTGTAAAGTAACCCGATGTCCCAGTGTACAGATTCCCCCTTCCCTTGAGAATCGGGTGCCTCACTAGCTACCTGCCTCAGGCCTTGCAGTGTAGGGTCTGAGAGCTGAGCCTGTCTCAACTCTGTCTTTGTCACCCTTCCCAGCTCCCCTTCCAGAGGAAGTCTGGCATCCTCTGACATCATTGCCTCACTGTCAGGCTGGGTACTACCACTTACCTCTACCTTTGCCGTCACTCTGTCCAACGGACCATCAGTACCCACAAACAGCTGTGGCTCACCTTCAGTTTCCCTGAAGTAACCATCTAACCAGTCCTGGCTGCGTGTGTGCAGTGTATCTGAGTCTACTTACAGGTGTTGCAATGGGCACACCAGTGGCAAACACTTATGCCAGTTTAGTGTTATATGAATGGGAGAAGGAGGTAATACTAAATAAAGTCAATTACCTGAATGAGAAAGTCGTCTTCTATAAAAGGTTTGTAGACGACTGTTTTTTATTGTGGAAAGGTTCCCATTCAGAGTTGGAAAACTATTTGCAGTACATTTTATTTTTTATTTTATTTTACATTTGTTGACCGGGCTAGTCTAGCTGGATATATGTCCATTTTCAGTAGAGGCCCGGGGAGAAAAGCTCCAAGGGTAAATTACAGATATAAAAAAAAACATATAGGAAACAGAACATAGACATTGTTACATACAATTTTACAAAAAAAAGCAGTAAGTAGGGAACATTAATGTAAAAATTGCAAACCAAAAAAATATATATATATATTTTTTTTTTGTCAAAAAGCATACATATAAAGTTACTGTAAGGATAGAGAGGATAGAAGAGGAAGGAGTGAGTTAACCTGGGTTGGTGCAGGAGCATAGCCAGTGTTTGTTGAGATGATTTTTTACTTGTTTTTTAAAAAGTGAGAGATAATATTAGTTTTCTAGATGTAACTCTATTTAAGAGTAATAAGAAATTGGAATCTAAAGTCTATAGAAAAGATGTTGACTCACTGAGATACATAAGTAAGGATAGCATGCATGCACCTCATATATTTAGAGGAGTTCTTAAAGCACAATTTATTAGACTAAGCAAGTTAAATACTGATGAACTTAATTTTAATGAATAAACTGAAAGTATGGCGAAAGAATTTGAAAGGAGTGTTTACTCAAAGCAGCTTATTAACAAAGCATTGTGTGAAGTAAAAAATGAGAGACAGATGAAATTTAAACCAATATTGTCAGGAGGTATAACAATGAGGAGAGACAACTCATGTAAGGATATAAAGTTAACTAGATATCTAACCACCTATAATTTAAATACATGTAATGTAAGTGCTATAATAGAGAAGAACTGGCCGGTTCTACTAGCCATGCCTGAAATAAGATCCATAGTAGGTGATAAACCTAGTTTTGCATATAGAAGTGCTGAAACTTTAAAACAGAAATTATGCTATAAAGATTTCCATATTAAGCCTGGGACTAATAAATTGATGGGAATAAGGAAATGTTACAACTGCTCTTGCTGTAATGATTTATTTGAAGGTGAAAATTTTTTTGAACACCCTACTAGTGGAGAAATTATTAGAATGACCACGTTAACAACCTGTAATGAAGAAAGGGTGGTATATTTGGCTACATGTGTATCATGCACTTCATTTTATGTGGATAAAACTATTAGAAAGCTAAATAGAGAATAATAGAACATAAATCAGAAATCAGGAGGAGAGTATCAACGAATGCTTTAAGTAAACATATTATAGAAAAAGGCGAAAATCATGTATTTAAATTTAGAGTATTAGCTGCAGTAAATATCAGTCTAAGGAAGGGAGACATTAATAATTCCCTAGAACTGAAAGAGTTAGAATGGATTATTAGACTTCAGGCAGATACCTCCCCTGGTTTAAATAATGCTCTTAGTCTGAAACCAGTATTAGTTAAAAAAACAAAGAGAAAGGCTATAAATTATATAGCTATACTTCTGTCTGTATTCATTAGTTAATTATGTATGCATATTTAGATAAGTATATTCTATTAGTGATATATTGTTTTCTATATATTTTTATTATATTTTCATTATATTTTTATTGCATTTTTATTGCAATTTTACTGCAATTTTTATTGCATATTCTAGATATGAGTAAATTATGTATATGTGTATATATATTAATATATTATGCATATATGTATAGAGTCTGTTAGACCATTAATATGATAGTATGTAATTCATATCTTGTTTTTTAATGTTTTATAATACATAGGTTGCATTTATTGTGCTGTCCTTTTAAGTTTTCTTGTGTGTTTGATTAGTGGGATGGGCTGAAGCATGTGATTCGATGATTTCTCCTATTTAAATGTAATAATATTGTTGCAGTGTTATACTGATGAAGGGTGTAGACCCGAAAGCTTTATCCATTAAACTTTTTATGGTGTGGTATCGTTGTATGTATCTTGCATTTGGCAGTAACACCATTGTTACTTTAGTCTACCCCAGGCTACCAGATCCACATGCTTGTCTCCAAGCTTGACTGCATGTAACTGCATGAATACATGGTACTGCACTGTCAAAATCCTTCCCTATCACGACATCTGCAGGGATATCCTCAAATACACCTACTTGCTGGCTTCCTTTTCCACCCTCCCAGTCAAGGTGAACCGTAGCCAAAGGTATTTGGAATGGGGTCCCTCCTAAAGCTCTGACTGGAGTAGACTGCCCAGGCAAGTAGCGCTCCTCTGTAACTATTGCAGGCTTCAAAATGGTTATGTCAGAGGCTTTCTCTTTCTTAGCAATGGTCTTGTTGCCATTCACTACGATATGATATAACCTCTTGTAGTAGTTTGGTACCCTTGTTGTCTCAAGACAACCTACTGTTGGCATTTTGTCCTTCCTACTTACTGGTCCCTCACCTTTTGTTCCCCACCTTGCCTGCGTGGGCATCTGTATGCCACATGGCCCCACTGGTTGCATTCAAAACATTTAACCCTATGTCCTGGATGTGTTCCTGGACTAGTGGCTTCCCCTGCTACTGGCAGATTCTGTTGGGGCAATCTGGGCTGCCCACCATAGGTTCCTTTAGACCCATGAGCAGTACTGGGGGGGGTCCCTTTCCTGGGCATGGATGCCCTGCTTGCTAGGTATAGGTCTCCCTTCTTCCCCAGCTCATCTGAAGTAGCACATTGTCAGCTAACCATATCCTCATGTCCTCAGGCAAAGTGCTAAGGTCATGTTCCCTCCCCAAAAGGTCTACCAGCCCTTCGAAAGTGGTGACCTGACATCCACTGACCCACCTGTGAAAATAAGTGCTCAGTTCAGCAAAATATTCACACACATTTTCATCTGCCTTGTGTCTCTGCTCAGAAAACTTTTTCCTATAAGTTTCAGGTGTTAGCTTAAAAAAATTGTAGCAAACAATTCTTAACAGCAGTAAATAAATCATTGTCTGACAGTTTGGAAAGTACATTTACAGCTTTACCATGGAGTAAGGGGGTAAGGAACCATACTCAGAGCCTTTGGTCAACAATGTTTACATACCCTCTCAAACATATGAATGAAACTATCACAATTATCCCCCTCTGTAAACTGCAGAAAAAATTTACTGACCTTTTGTGCTTCTGGGGTCCAGTTACTCCCTTCCCTATTACCTCTGTGACTCTGGCGAAGAGTCAGCATCTCCTTTTTGTGATGCCTCTGCCTCTCCTTTTCCTCAGCTTCCAGGCATAGCAGTTTCTCATTCTCCTCAGCCTGTAGACCTCTCAGTCTCTCTGCTGCTTCTGTTTCCAAATGCCTGGCCTCCAACTCAAGTCTGTTTAGCTCCAGTTGGATTTTTAAGTCCTCTGTAGAAAGGTTGAGCTGTCAGTTTTCTGAGTGTTGTACATCTCCATGGCCAGTCGGATCGTCATCCTCATTGCTGTTTTCTGATGCAGCTGTGACCAAAGCTGCAATGATGTCTGACTTAGGTTTCCATGCACCAGTCCCTTAGCCTGGCACATCTGTCCCAACTGGCTCCTTGTCAGCTTGCCATACTCCTCTGCTGACCTGCTTGCCTGCTCTCCCTGACTAACTAAGCTAACAAAAAAAATAAAACGCTTGTGATCTGAACTCTTAATATTCACTGCGTGGCTGATTTAGAATACAAAAACACCTTCAGTGATCACTGTACACAAGCTACAGGAATTCACTATCCACACCTCTATAAGCCAAGTGCCAACCAGTTAATATGTGGTGTGGATATCCCACCACTGCCAACCAATTAATATGTGATGTGGATATCACACCACTGACAACCAATTAATATGTGACACCCCTGCACTGGCCCAGTAATCAAGGAGCCTAAATCCTCACCACTAACACCAGTGAGAGGCATCCACACTGGGAAGGATAACAAGTACACACACAGTAAAGTACAATTTCCCTTAAGAGCACACAGAGATCGCATTCAGTCTGGGGCTGGTTTCTCCCTTTCTCTCCAGATCCCCAGTAAGACTCCCCACTGACACAGCTATAGGGTACAGATCTCAGCCAACTTGTCAAGCCAAAACCTCCAGTGCCGTCTGCCCAACCAGTGCTTCATATTCCTGCCCAAGTAGCTGACACACACACACACACACACACACACACACACACACACACACACACACACACACACACACACGTTGAGATTTGGTTTATATACAAACACACAGACACTCCTGGGGAAAGCTGGCACAGGTTCTTCAGCTGTGCCCCCTCCTGCCAGGTAATAAGGTAGTAATCGCTGATACCAACTACTCATCAGCTACTAAAAAGGCCAATACCAAAGGGTGTCCGATTTATACTGTGCAATATTATTATCCAAATAGTAAGTGAATGAGCAGCAAGGCTTATTGGAGTGGCTTTCTAAAGTATCACCAAATACATGCAAGTAATCTAGAGCTTAAATTATCTCTCCACAAAACAGCCACAGTTGAAAGGTTTAAAAATATATAATAATAATAAAAACACAAGACAAATCTTCTCAATTCAACACGGTGCTAGTCAAGAGTTCAGAAATCACAGGAAAATGCTTAAAAATAATACTGTAGAAGAGTCTGACATAAATATAGAAAACAGCTAGACTAAATGTGACTAAATTCCTATCTAACTCTAAGAGCAATCACACTTCTAAATAAACTTACATATAAAGCAAAGACAGAGTACTGGTGAGTGGATGTTCATCAGACAAAATCCAAACTGCTATCTCTTTCTCTCTCAGAGCCCTTAAATTGATAATACATCACTGCTGACTCACTTTAGATTATATCATTCTTGACACTTATCTGGTTTCCAGGCTACCAGAAACTCTAAATTTACATTTCTTAGTTTTTTTAGTAAGCTTGCACTTGACCAGGAATCCATAACAATAAAATACATTATACATGGAAAACCTTGTAATTAACTCTGGTCTCAAAACAGTAGAATGAATTCCTCAGTCTAGACATTGTGTCTGAGCTTTGAGATCAAGCAGTCATACAATGCTTGACTTATCAGCGTTCTTCCAGCAGAGTACACTGTGGTTACATTTTTGAAGTTCAACATTTAACGCAGTTTTCTTACAGTTAAGAGGACAAGCTTGTGGTTTGTTTTCATATTTACAATGACATAGAATAATTTACAAAATTCTATCTAGCTAGGCTGGCAGCCTTCACATATCTCCACATTTACAAATATGTCATTTTCCTTAAAAAAAAAAAAAGAAAAACTGTAAGACTTACTAATTTTTCAAAAGGAAGAACAGAAGTAGGAGACAGGAGAGGGATCAATTAATATAGGGAGAAAAGTAATAACGTACCTTGGAAACAAGTAATTCATTTCTTCAATATTAGTTAGAAATTGGGGAGATAGAATGGTAAATGGGATTAACTAAATTAGGGATACTAGAAACTGGATAATTATTGCAATATATGTTTGAATAACAAGTTCCAATAATCAGTGAAATGAGAGTATACTTTACGGTTAAACACCACAAGTTTATGAGCTGTCAGATGTTTGATTGCCATTTGTCTAAACCCCTCCCATGTAACAGATGATCTTGCTACCCAATTTAATGTAACATATAGTTTAACTAATATAAAAAGAATAATCAAAACACGTTTGTACGGTAGTCAAACCATGGGCAGGAATGTTAAGCATGGTAAATTCCCATGAAAGGGTTGATTTTTCATACCCCATCTTTTGTAGTTGATCTTTTAGGGAATTCCAAAGTTTATAAACACAGTTGCAGTTCCATAATATATGGAAGAGATCAGCTCTTCGAGAATCGCAGTAAGGACAAAAAGGTGAGATCGAGAGGTTGAATTTATGTAAAACTGTAAGTGTGGAGTTTGCATTATTTAGGATCATGAGGTGTGTATATGAATTTTTTTTTAGGGGAATTCATCTGGAAGTTAATTTTATAGATTGTTTTATTTGATAAGTAGAGATAGAAGGGTTTGTCTTAGCTCAATAGCTTGAAAACGGGATATCATTCTAGTATTTAACTGATGCAGTCAATTTATATGTGCTTGAAATCATTTTTTTTCTTAACATTAATTTCCAGAGAGTTCTACAAGTCTCTGTATCTTTATCTATTAGGTTACTATTAGATAAGAAACTAGAGCACATTTCTTTGATCTGTCTTAGGATAATAATATAACTCTTAGGTTAATTTAAATTGGATTTTATCTCCGTGATAGTAGAATTGCGAAAAGGAAAAAATCAAGCACTTGTTTTTCTTTTGAGAGAGGAAAGTTGGTTAAGTTTAACATTGAATTATTGAGTTTTAAATTTGGGTTAAGGTGTATAGGTTGCAGAGTTGCAAAAGCAGTAGATAGATTTAACGTTTCAAATAGTTTTTGTAAATTAATTATAAAATAAATTAACTGGGGTAAGAACTTTATAAGTTTTCAAGTTCCTTTTATCAAGGAAGGGAGAGCTTTAGGATTAAATCTGAGTGATTTAACATATTTATGGTATAGTTCTAGATATAAAGGCAACCAGGAATTTTCATTCGAATTGTGTTCAGCAATTTTTATTAATTTGCTGCCATTAATGATGTCAAAATGTAGTCTGAAGTCTGGTAGATTTAGTCCTCCATTTTCTTTCAGCCACATTAATTTATCACAAGAAGTCTTAACGGATTTAGGGACCAAATGAATTTAGCCAAGTTAGTGTGTGTCTTTTTAAACAATTTGTTATGTAGTATTACTTGAGAGGCCATAAAAACATATAATAATGTTGGTAATGTATTCGTTTTTACAATTGCAACTTTTGACAAGAAAGGTAATTTAAGTTTATCCCATTTACTACAGTCTTGTTTTATACTTTGTCATACACTTACAATATTGTTTTGACAGAACTCTGCAGTATCTTGATAAAATGAGATCCCTAGATATTTTATGGATTGTTTTATTTTAATTACTGTTGGACAGGGTATAGCAATAGTATATTGGGTAAGTTTAAGGGGAAGATTGCAGATTTGTTGAGATTCAGTTTATAATTGGATAGATTTTAAAAAGTTTCGATAGACTTCAATAGTTTAGGTATATCAGAACTTGGTAAGGTAAAGTATAAATTCAGAACGTCTGCAAATGCTGTTAAGGCAATTCTGTTAAGGCAATTCTGGTATTAAAAATTGTTGGGGGGCAATGAAAGATAGCCTGATTTATAAGTAATAATAGAGGTTCCATATATATATATATATATATATATATATATATATATATATATATATATATATATTAAAATTCCATAGATATATATATATATATATTAAAAAGATACGACAATAATGGACACCCTTGTCTAGTTCCATTTTTAATGGCAATTCTGTTAGAGGTATTTTTATTTATATATAAAAAGGTGTATGCCTTATCATATATTATCTCAATAAATTGGATAAAACTTGGGGGAATTGAAAAATGTGGTAAGGCCAGTAGCAAAAAGTTTAAGTTGAGTCTGTCAGTGTAATTATTGGGTAATTCTTTTGGTGGGAAAATTTCATTAGAGACTCCAAAGTAAGAGTATTGTCACAAGTTTGTTTAAAAGGAATAAAACCTGACTGTTCTGGAGATATATGTTGTTATAGCTTTTAGTCTGTTGGCCATTATTGTTGTAAGTATTTTAGCATCTAAGTTAATTAAGGAAATGGGTTTATAGCTCTTAGGATTTTTAAGAATGAAGATAGTTTTCAAAGAAGTGGACATCTGTAATGTTATTATTAATTATATAGTTAAAAAGAAATAGTAGCATTCTGGAAACTCTTGAGCAAAACGTTTTATAAAATGCTGCTGTGAAGCCATCTGGTCCAGCCGCATTATTGGTTTTTAGGTTATTACCATGAATATCTCTTGTTGAGATATGGGAGCTGACGGACTTTTTTGTTTTTTGGTTATGCTTTGGAAATTTTAAATTTTGTAGAAAATGGGTTTTCACTTGTTCTGACACAAGGGACTTTTGTTCCCCGTATATTTGCAAGTATAAATTTACAAAAAAATTTTAAGAATCTTTGCATTAGAACTATATGTCTTATCCGTGTAGTTTATCTCTGAGATAACCTTTGAATATTTATTGTGGTTAATTAACCGAGCCAGGAACCTGGACTTGATCTGCACCCCTTCTGCATAGCTAGCTATATTTTTAGTGTCATGGAATGTCAGGTGGTTGGCATTAAGTAGGTAGAGTTCTTTCTGAAGATTTACTAGCTGATTCTTGGTTTCCTTTTTAAAACTTATTTGCAATTCTGATTCCAGTTTGAAAATGTTTTTTTTTTAATTATTCAGTTTCTTGTAGTGTGTTGCTTTATTGATAAGGAAACCTCTTATCTGAGCTTTAGTGGCCACCCACTCAATGTCAAAGGGGATTTGAGAACAGGGTGTCTTTCCCAATGATTCATTTAACAGCAAATTAATTCCTACTTCAGTATCTTGCTTGAAGAGTAAATTAGGATTCAAAGGCCAGTTGTACTCCCTGAAACTCAAATTCTGTTTGTGGGAACAGTTATTCTTAAGTGTAATTTTTGAGTGGTCAGAAAATAATCTAGCCTCGGTGTGACAATTCATGTTCAGATTCAAAAAGAATTCAGAAATTAAAAAGGAATCCGTTCTAGACCACATTTTATGGCATTGAGAATAAAATGTAAACCTTTCATTTGTTAAACTATGATTTTGGCAGTTATACTGGTCAATAAGTCCAAAGTCATTTTTAAGTTCTGATAAAGCAATAGTTGCTTGATTTTTATATGGTTTGCTTGAGTTTGTTCCAGCCGTTGAAGGATCTTGATAAATATTCCAGTTGCCTCCTATAATTATATAGTGATTCTGGAAAGCAGATAACATTTTGTATAAGGACTTGAAGAAATCATGTTGCTTACTACAGGGGGCATAAATATTTAATATCAAAATTGGTTTATTAACATAAGGGCTTTTGCAAGTTACATAACACCAGCTAACCTCTGTATAAGTATCATATTGTGTTATAGTATCCGTAAAAGATTTATTAATTATTATAGCTAAGAAAGAAAGAAGTAGCAATGAGCAAAGGAAGGAACCAGGCATATATCAGAGTCCAAAGTCCACAATCCAAAAAGTACATGCTGTAATCTCCTCAAATAACAGTCACTGAAATGACATAAATGAATGGCAATAATAGTAGTATAAAAAACAGAGCTCCTTTATTGTAGTCGACAAGGTAAGCGCTTTCACTGCTTTAGCGTCATCAGACCAGATAACAACTACAAGGACACAAACTATTTAAATACACTCATATCAGGTATAACCAATAAAAATCTGACAATTAACTTCTCATTCCATTGTCAATAATGTTTTAAAGGGCACCATATAGGGCTAAACTACACTCTTGTTATACAATGAAACAAACATATATAAAAGACTAAATAAAACAAATACATAAATAAAAATAATGAAAAGTTTATATATAAAAAGTACATATAAATATGAGTGTAAAAACACAAAAAATCAGGTCCCAAAAATTTTTTATAAATATAACTTTATTTAAACAGTCTCCTTTTCTTTAAAATGGGCTTAATAGAAGCCCTTTCTTTCAATCCCTTGCCCCAATCTGCACAGAGCATGATGATCCATCGGGCTTCCCTATATTCAGTATGTATATATATATATATATATATGATATATATATATATATATATATATATATATATATATATATATATATATATATATATATATATATATATATATATATATATATATATATATATATATATATATATATATATAGACATTAATGATTTCAAAGCAGGACATGTCTTTATGTGGCCACGTACAAGTCAGAGTGCCATGGGACATGTGAAAACTAACAATTCGACTACTGTGACTAATTTAACTGAGACTGCTGCCTCTGATAAATGGGTATCAGAACCCTTAGGTTCAGCCCCTGAATGTATGCATAATACTGTGAATTTGCATGAGAATGTGGACAGTGTTATAATTGAGTTCTGGTACTCACAGGGATGTTAAGTTATCTAATGTGAATTGTACTACAGCTAAAGGTTGCTGTTTATTTAATCAGGGTACACCATTTGTTAGTCCCCAGTCTGGTTTACTATCTAATGTGGATGGGACTTGTTCAGCTAGATCTTGCACTCTTAATTTGTATCCCAATGTTATCATTGAATGTCCTGGAAGGACTGGTGACCCTGGGCAGGTTGTTAGACCCAAGTGGCAGGGCACAGTGTTAACGGATGCAGAATCCCTTAACACTCTTAGGGATGGGAATTTGGGAGACCTTCCTTTTCCCCTACCTGTTCGATCAGAGAGAGGGGGAGGTCATACCAGGTCTGTGAGCAGAGGCCGCCAAAAACGAAAACTCTCCGACGAACCAAATCAGCATCACACCTTGAAAAAGATGTGGGGGAGGACCCCCACTCATTGATTTATAATATTTTGACTCCTTTCGAGTGCAATGTATTGAATAAGGGTCTTAGTTTTATTCCTACTAACAGGAGTAAACTTGCAGATACCATTATGGACTTGAGAGTGTTTTGTCGTAATGTTATGTTACGTCTATTGTATGGTGACTCGAAAAATCCCTCATCTATTTCTTGAGGTATACACACCCCTTCTAATTTTAAAATACCCAGTTGTTTTGTTCCTACGAACCATCCATTGATTGAGGCTTATTTAAAGTTAACTGAAAATTACATCTACAGTTACTATGTTACATGTAGCATTAGTTATGTGCATTAAAGTTAACTAGTA